>NC_073745.1:262451838-262643998 GCF_029784135.1 Toxorhynchites rutilus septentrionalis
GTGAATGCTACACTAATTGTTCGTATATTATTTGGTCATCTTCAGAAGCAATGGTTTATTAACCAAATCCATGATGGCTTTGATTGTATGCATTATTAGAGTTAAAGTTACAATAAATTTATAGGAAAAAAGTTACCTTCGAATTTACGAACAGGACTTCCTGCAGAATATTGATTCCCGCGAAAACAATGTCTTATGCAGAATTTCAACTCAATCGGACTTTAGTAACACTAGGAATAGTGTTGTAATTTCGAGATGACCATTTTTATTGGTACTTTAATGTACATATTTTCCAAAAAACTATTTCTATTGCCATATCGTATTTCAAAGATTGTTCATTCCAATAGTTTTATTAAATTCTCCATATACTGTTCTTTATGCAAAAAAAAAAATCATAAAAATACCAATAAATGTTTTCATTATCATGCCACTTATCGCTTTTTTTTTCTTTTCATTACAGGTGAGTTGTGCCCATTTGAAATAGATCTCTATAGAAAGCCGGCGCCGCAAGATGTTACGAGCTCTGTTAAATGTTGGACACTTGATGGTTTGACGCATCGTTCAGCTCATGCATTTAAAGCTGTCCAGTTTCCAACATTTATGCCAATTGCTGGATCCATGTTCGTAGCGTCGTGTGACGCCAGCTGAAGTTGGACTTCTCTAGGTGAGTGAACAAATTTAATCAACGGATATCATGTTAAGTCAAATATGTGACTATCAATGACCTTCTCAAAATAAATATTGAAGCATCCGCAAATGGCTGAAACTATTTGGTCAGTCAGTCATTTCGCAATCAGTTGATTAAATTACCCGATGAAAACATGTAAATCATCTATGTTTGTCAAGATTAAATACCTAAAAGTGATAAATTGACGGAAAAAACATAAAGTTTTGATCGCACAAACCCGTGGAAGGAAGCGTGGTGAAGTGAAGTCTGAATCAAAATAAAATACCATTGAATATTATACAAACAACACACAAATAAAATCGAAAAATGCAATGATGTGGGATGGAATTTTCATTGCAGATTGTCTTCACTGGGATCATATTTTCTTGAACGTAATCAAAAGATGTGACTCGAAAAGGTCATCCAGTAGATAGAAACAGGATCAAATGAAGAAAACAAATTCATGATCCCAACGCTTCAGATTTCTACATTTCAATTTCTGTTATGCTGGTTCCCTTCCACTTGTTCCGATTTCGACTATCGAAGCACAATAGTATAAATTCATGAGAAATTTTTGCACTCGAGCTGAAACATCTATGCAGTGATAGGTCAACAAACGGAGCGCAAACTCCAAGCACGATAAATAAAACCAAATTGGTTCAGCATGTCGTGACAGAAAACGTCAATGTAAACACTGCCCCTAATTTATTGCAGCTTTGAAATACAGAGTGCCATAAACAGTTGTTCACTGTGACTATATTTATGGGAAGATTTTCGAAGCTTTATGCTTTTTATAATTTGCTATAGAACCGATTCGCCGGTAAAAGTTGATCACAAAGTGAAAAAAAGATGGAGGTTATCTCAATTGTATAATTTTTAACGAATTAACGAAGTATAATTATTCAATTGGCTTTTCAGTTCAGTTCTTCTTAGATTTTCGTGTAGAAATATCGATTCTGATCTCACTTCTTCTAAATTCTCCTTTGAATATTGGAATCTTCTTCATTCCTGTGAACACACACGTTGAGTTTGGGATGAAGAACAAATAAAATAAAAATGTATATTCAATTTTCTTATTCTCCATATTTGTATTCATATAAAAATACTTCTGTCATGGCAATAATAATCCTCGCTCCGACTACACGTAACCATCTATGTTAGTTGAAAAAAAAACAATCGCATGAGTTCAGTATAACGAACGTTCTGAGTTTTTTTTCAGCATGGAAATAAATCGTAAGTCACGCACAAATCGCTCTGTCTGAATTTCGTATGTTGGGAATGCTATTTCTCTTCCATCATATTTATCCGGTATTTGATATAAATGTAATGCGACAGATAGTGCCAACGATGATGGGGATGATGATGACGGGGGCGATGTTGATGATGTAACACCAAACAACAAAGTCCCTCTCGAGGATATGATACACTGTGTTTCTCTCAAATCCGCTTGGTAATAATCATCAGTCGAAATAACCAACGACACGAAGATCAGCTCTGTTCCGGAAGAAGCAAAAAAAATCCTTACGTCAGCACTGTCATTAGCGGGGTACCCTGTCAGATAGATATGTTTTCCTGTTGTGAAGCCACCTTATCATTAACAGCTCGACTGCGATCCAAATCATAGCTCCGAGAATATCGCAGTTTAAGGCGGGGGGTTCTTCCGATCCGATGGAGCGCACGGTTCACTCAACCGTTGGAAGGAGATATTCGCTTCGCAAAATTTTCCCCACACAGCGATCTACTAAAGAGTTCAACCCGATGCGAAGAATAACTTGAATTGTTTGAATATGCTCACCAAAAAGCTTTAATCGACCGGTGAACAGCGAAAGTGCACCGTACCAGATATAAAATGTTCAAATAACTAATCTACCACGATCGGGTAATGGTTATGTTTCTAGTGTTGTAAGCATCCCAACCCCAACGTCATAGTTGGATTTAACTCGCGGATTTAGTGCCCTCCATAAAGCCCCCCAACACCACCACACAGAGCATAGTAGCTGCTGCCAACAAGAACAAGAACCGTTACACAGTAAACGGTGGCCAGAAGGGCATTTCATGTTTGCTTATTTATCTGCCTCGGTATGCAGCGACATCAGGTCTACCCGCACTACGGCTGCATGCAGGAGTTTAGGTTTGTTACAAAGTTTCATCCCTAGCATTAGTATGTCTTACTGCAGCTGTAGACTTGCTCGAGTGACGCTTTTTGTTTGTGTATAAATCTCAGTCTTGTTTTGCTCGGTGGAGGCTGAAATAAACTTCTGTCTTTGGCTTCAGGGAGAGCACTAACGATTCAGTTTTTTTTCTCCAGAGCATTTTTATTTGTTACGGCCTAATGAGCCATCTACTTAATTGAACATACTTGAAATCTGAATATATATTACAAGTATGTTCTTTTTTTCCTTCTTCCGAGTCTCATTGCTGATGATACCTTTAAACGAACAGGGATACACAGCGGCATTAAATAGTTGGAACAAATAATATAAAGATTGTAGGTATTTACAATCAATTTGAATTGGTTTGTTTTTCATTAAATGTGAATATTTGAGATCATCAATCAACCATTTTCGAACGAAGGTCAAAAGTCACAAAAACTATTAGAGACATCTTTTCAACAGTTCAGGTGAGGAACATGTTGTTGTCGTTTATTTGCCCTCAGTTCATCATCTATCTTATCAGATCTTTTGTATACTAGATATAATATTCCCCTTTTGAATGAGTTTATTTTTTAATAAAATAAAATAAAATAAGGTAGAAGAAAGAGGAAAAGGAGAACATACATGGAGAAAGGTGAATTAACCACCATAGAAAGATTTATTGCACCCTAGAACCTCCATATGCCTAATTTGGTTTCATTTGCTTGATTAATTCTCGAGTAATGCAGAAATTTGTGTTTCATTTATATGACAACCTTTCCTTAGGAAGGGGGGGTGGAGGATCTAACCACCATAGAATCATTTATTGCACCCTAAAGCCTCCAGATGCCTAGTATGGTTGCATTTGCTTGATTAATTCTCGAGTAATGTAGAAATTTGTATTTCATTTGTATGGCAGACCCCCCCCCCCCCTTAGAGAGGGGGAGGGGTCACAAACTACCATGAAAACCTTCCCCGACCCCGAATACCCCTACATACCAATTTTCATGTCGATCGGTTTTGTAGTTTTTCCGAGTCCATAAGAATCACAAAAACAAAAATCCATTTTTATATATATAGACTAGCTAACCCGGCAAACGTTATTCTGCCATATAATGTATTTCTAGAAAATATTTTGGTTGGTACTCCAAGAGAGTTTGTATGTTATCGTTCAGATCTGTAAAATTGATCTAAATGATGACTTTCACAGCCAAACATACATATGCGTACCTTTTATTCGCGAATTTTCCTTTTTTATTTTAAATATCCTTCTTATATATAAAGATATGCATAGTCAATTTTACCAATCATCTCAAATATTTTCCAAAGTGCTCTATCATTCTAATTTGAGTGAAGACAAACTCACAAAACGTAGATCTGATCAGCCGTTCTCCCGTGATGATGAGTTATACGTACGTGGGAAAAACTCTCTTTTATATATAAAGACTAGCTGACCAGGCAAACGTTGTTCTGCCAAATAAATTATTTCTAGTGAATATTTTGGGTGTTGAATAAAACACACTAATGTATTGTAAGTGTGTTTGAATATTTTAACGATCTTTAAAATAAATCGAATGTGACCGATAAAAAAAACGAATTAAATTATTTGAACGAAAGGTTATATGATGTTTCTTGGTGTATTTCATTAACGTAACTGACATGTTTGATCTCTTGAAAGTTAAACGTCAACTGAAAAAAGTAATATAAGTTTGTCGTAAAGTAGAAAAAATGAAATCAATATTTATTGCTGTCTCCTTGTTAGAAAATACGTGCATGTGATTTTTAACATGGCTTGGTTTATAACAGCTTGGTCTCGTTCATAAATTGGAAAACAGCGATATGCCAGCTAACTTCAATGGAGCTGATTAATCGGCCTGTTTGGAATCGCGTTATTTTATCGTTGTCATTCAATCGAGGAGTATTCACATCGGTAATCTAAGTTTGAAACACAGCCATATTGCTTCCTTTATGCATGGATGTTTTTATTACTCTTCACCGATTTGTAGAACTCAATATTCATATATGCATATGAGTGATCGGATTTTACAATTCGATCGAAATCGACTTTTACACTCTTAAATTCGTTCGCCTTGTCGCGAAACAATGGTCAAAATAAGTCATCCGTATTTGTGGTTTAATTTACTCTCTATCTGATCGGCATAATTCCGGAAATAATTCTAAATTGTTGAAATTTGATTGAAAATTATTATTCGATTTCGTTTGGATGCTAAATTTGTTTTGAATGTGTTTGAATGCTAAATTTTGCGTGTTTATTCCACCCGAAAAACCATTACTATTTTTGCTTCATAGAAATGGAACATGGAGACCAATGTTGTTTACGTCGAATTGCGTGGCAAGGTTGTCACATTTGCTCAACTCGATTGGACTTGAGCTTGAACAGAATGCAAAATTGCGCTTTTTCCATTCAACAGAATACAACCAACAATATGTGGGGACGAATACGATCGAACTTCATTTTGTGTTTGAACACACGCGCAATGTCATGACAATGCATTGCGCTTTGGCCTGGCTATAACTAAAGCTGTGTCGGCGTTGCTCATGATAGTGTCTCGCAAGTGAATGTATTATTCCTCGCATCGCTTTTGTTGATTGTGTTGTAAGAATTGCAGTCGTTCAGTCTCTACCTTCGCGTATATGTCGACCATAAATTGTTGGCACAGCACAGTTTCTTGACCATGTCAAATCACCATATGATAAACATAAAAATCCTTCGAGCGCGCCCTCTGTATGTTTCGTCGCATGTTCATAAATATTAAATCAAAATGAGAAATGATGTTCATAATGAATTAAGTATCTGTGACGGGGTCTCGTTGGTCTAATGTTTATGCAAGAGATTTTTCGTTAAAGAAACCTTGCACTGTAGTCACGCGTATTCTTGAGCTTGCCACTCCAGAATACATTCAAGGCGTATTGTTCGTCGTAGAAATCTCAACTATTTACTAATAAAAATTACGCAAGTAGTACTACGTTGAGAAGGCAAACCTTGGGAACGTTAGTGCCATTGAAGAAGAACATAGCGAGGGTCGTATGAACGGTGTGTGTCAACGATGAATTCCAGATTATTGTTTTTTCTTCGCATTAAATTTCTCGTGTCACCGTGCTATCATGATTCCAGCAGCGCTTGTGCTTTGGATCTACACACGTGCTCTCCAGCTGATGTTTTATCAGGATTGATGGCAATAGCGTGATTGTCATTTTGTAATCCGAGCAAATGTGATTTGAAGAATTTCGATAACTCATTGTGCTCATTCAAAAAGTCTTCTAGCTCGTCGGAGATGCACCCTGCTTTAGATGAATTGATGTTACTTGTGTATTTGTAGAGGGATGTTCAATGAAGCGGGCATTACGCCATCAGTCATTGAACAATTTAAATAAATTCGTTCTGTTGAAAAAACGAACAACGGTTAAGTTATTAGAATATTTCTATCTCACCACGAATTGATAGTCTAGGTCTCTTTTTATATTAATACTAGCTGTGTCCTGCCACGCTTTGCTGTGGCACATTGTGGTTGCATGGTTTCATTTTCATGTTCATTTTTTTATTATTTTTCGATTTTTTGACGCGTACACAAACGAACAGAACATTTTTGTATATATAGAGATAGATGAGGGAAATCGATAAATTTCAAAAATCATTCCGAAACACAATTTCAGTTCACGATTCTGTCAAATACTTGGAAAAGGATGTTTCCATCACATAGAATTCATATTTAATACGAAATGGTCGATTGTCATAAGAAACTTAATTTCAGAAACGTACTGTGGCCATATAGAAGATCATTTTTTTCCATTTTTTTCAATTTTTTATGCCGTAACAACATTCCTCGGAGAGAAATGTATATTGTGTCCAACTTTGAGCTCAATCAGTTTCGTATTTTTCGAGTTTTTGACGCGTACACAAACGAACACATCATTTTTATATATATAGATATTGGCTCTGAGGCAGAAATTTTGAAAAATGAATGTGTCCGGCATTTTTGAAAAAATGAGATTGAGTCGAGTAAAACGGGCACTTGGAGTGGGAAAGATGGACACTAACTGAAAATTCAAGTTTATGTACTCGATAAGTTTGTTGGAGTTGGAGGTCTTCAAATATGCCTTAAAATTTATCTAACAAAAAGGCTAGACTAAAACCACCGAGAAGGGCTTGTAATTTTTCTATTTTTTTTATGTCTGAAATAGCTTCCGGCATTCGGAATGACAAATTCGGATTACGTTTTCAAAACCGCTCTGCTAATTCGTTCATGATGTGTGGATGCACTTGCAAACGAAGTTAGTGGGCATCTGTTAATAAAAGAAGGAGGAGATAATCAAAACAAAATATTTGTCTATTGTCGGTGGAGTGTCCGTCTTACCCGACTTGAATAGTATTCTATTATTTTTGTCAATATTTCTGGAGTAAAATAAGAAAACTTCACTTCACTTCGATAAACTGGAGAAGAAGTGATGATAAAACATTCACGTAACGAAAAATACCCCAAAAAATTACTCGATAATGGAAACCCTATTTACTGCCGACGAAAATTTACATCGAGCTGCTCTTTGTAGATTTTTTTTTATTTACAATTTTAACAGAAAGCCAGCTAGGTGTACACAACAAGTGTCAAAGGTATTGGTAGACTGTATTGCAAGTTGGTACATCACTAAAATTTAAAATAAAAATGTAATCTATTAATTATACAGGGGTGTCCGAAACTCCAGGAACACTATTAGTATATTTGGTTCATGGAAGAACCATTTTGAAACAGGATTTCCATAATAGGAGTATTGGTGAATTTCTTCGTTTTTTTTCAAAAATTAATGCTTTATTCTGCAAAAATGGTTTCAAATTCAATATTCAAAGTATTGCCCATGGCTAGTCATAACTTTTCCCCATTTTTCTGGCAATCCACTGATCCCTTTGCGGAAATAATCGGCCGGTTTGTCGGCTAACCACGAATCGATCCAATTTTTGACTTCATCAAAATTGGAGAAGTGCTGGTCAACCAGGCCATGTTGCATCGATCGAAAAAGGTAGTAATCGGACGGAGCAATGTCTGGAGAACACGGCGGGTGGGATAGGACCTCGCATTTCAGCGTTTCCAAGCATGTTTTGACCGGTTTCGCGACATGCGGCCGAGCATTGTCATGCTGCAAAATAACTTTATCGTGTCTTTGCTCGTATTGTCGTCGTTTTACCTTCAGTGCACGGCTCAAACGCATCAATTGTCGTCGGTATAGGTCCCCGTAATGTTTTCATTCGGTTTTAGTAGCTCATAGTACACCATACCCAGCTGGTCCCATTAAATAGACAGCATAACCGTCTGGCCGTGAAGAATATTCCGCGCAGCCGTCGATGTGGAAGCATGGCCGAGGTATCCATACGTTGCCCGACGTTTGGGATTGTCGTAGTGGACCCACTTTTCATCGTCAGTAGCGATCCGATGCAAAAAAAACGCTTTCTTTTATGCCGTTGGAGCAGTTGTTCGCACGTGAAAAACGGCGTTCGACCTCTCGTGGCTTCAATTCATACGGCATCCAATGTCCTATCTTTCGGATCATTAACATTGCTTCTAAACGATCGGATATGGTTTGCTGAGCTACTCCAAGTGTATCTGCAAGTTCTTGTTGCGTTTGTGACGTATCTTGATCGAGTAAAGCCTCCAATTCTTTATTTTCAAACTTTTTGGGCGGCCCGGAACTTTCTTCGTCTTCCAAGTCAAAATAACCACTTTTAAACCGTGCAAACCACGTCTGACAATTCGCTCAGCTGGAGCATGGTCACCATAAACTTCCACCAAAAGGCGATGACTTTCCGCAGCTTTTTTCTTCATGTTGATGTAATGAAGTAACACTCCCCGCAAAAACATTCTAGTTAGTACGAAATTCGACATATTCGAAGTGGCAAAAACTCTGTTGTTTACGCTTCAACTTTTTGACATATACTGAAACAGACGCGCAATGACAGTAGCTCTCCAACGAATGTCTGGAATATTGATTCAATCAAATTACGCCATCTGTTATAAAACCGAAGAAACATACCGGTACACCTAATACAACATTAGATAAAAAAGTACACGAATAAATTCGGCTCTGTTACAACTGAATTGCTAATAGAGCCTAATAAAATTAACAGATGTGATAAAAAAATTAGGATTAGTTGTATTTTTTTTTCTAAGAAGACATGAAAAAGTTGTTGTTAGCAATACCCATCTTCCTATATATGGATGCCCTTGTAATTGTATGTGATATTGAGGAGTTTAAATGAATATATTTTCAAGAAAAATGGATTTCAATTTAAAAAAAAACATTTGGCAGTTTTTCACTAAAATTCAAATAATTTCCTGTGTTTCCTATTTTGTATCTATCATAGTTTTTAAGAATAAGAGTTTTAATTTTTTTTTCGGCACGTTCTTTTTAAAGCAACACCATTAGCAAATGTCAGAAATATATTTAGTTGCAATGGCAAGTTTTGTCATCATATGACAACATATTATTGTTTTCAATTTTGAATGATATAAAATCAAAGGGTTAAATGACCAATATCTTCACATCTACAACGTTTCACTGCAATCCGAGATGGTGTTACCAACTTCCAAGACGAGTTGGCTGTGATACTACAGCATAACAACGCATTGGTGCACATCGCCAAAGCCGTGATAACGCAGTAAAAACATTTGACTGGGAAACTCTATCGTACCCGGCGTATTTTTCAGACTTCACCCTGTCAGAATATCACCTTTCCGCTTCAGTAGGGCATGCGCTAGCAGACAGCGTTGCCAATGTTCCAGTTTAAACTGGATTCCTCCAATTGGTTTTTCTCGGTCCAGTGAAACAGTTGAATCAATAAATCCATTTTTTTTAAAATATTATCCAGTTTGATCCAGTTTTTTTTATATGTGCGCCTCAGTTTTACTCATTTTATGTTACATGAATTGACAATGTATAAATACTATACTTCCCTCATCCTTCCTAAATATGATATTGGTTTTTGACACTTTTCATTCGATCGATTCAAGGTGTATTTACGTTGGGTCGATTTATGTTTTCCTACACACTCAACCCAGTGTTATTTGTGTTTTGCTTACAGTTCCAAATTCAATAGGTTAGCGCGCAGAGCGTGTGATGCCTATACAAACAGCAACATGCTACACTGTCTTTGAATTTAAATAAATATCATGTGTTCTAGGTCCTCCAAAACATTCTGAATTTCAGACCAATTGATCTACCATTTCAACCACAACTGGTGTAATGCTCAAAGCAATAAATCTTACTCAAAACGGTTCATAGAGCCCGCGTGCTATGCTGGGTTTGAAACATCAGATGTTATTAGTCCTCCAAATCATTCCTTAAGTAACTTTGTGTCCGTTTACATTTATGGGATATTAGTTTTTCATGGTTTCTCAAAGGATTTTTAGTTCTGAATAACATAATTATTAAGCACTAGCTGAGTCGACAAACTTCGTCCCGTCCAAAATTTATTTTTCGTTATCACATCCACGTTTTCTTACTAAGCGCACGTTCATGGGTCCAACTGGTCATTGATTGATCTTCTAATCTACCCTTTTACTATAAAATTCCTAGTACTTCTACCAAAACTCGACATTATAATATCAGATTATTTTCAGACATAATTCTCCGTGTTTCTGCGTGTTTCTTCGTGTTTCTCCGTTACATGGAATAATGGTTTGATACAGAAAATATGACAGAATGAAGAAAGCACTGAATCGGACCATTCCTTTCTCGAGTTTTGCTCTTATCAACACATTCGGCGATCCATTTTTTTATATAGATAGAAGACGATATAGGAGTGCGTGTTATCACATTAAAAGTCATTTGCACTTTCGAACGATGATCAATTTCATTACCGAAAACATCAAATGGACTAACAACGCTTATCAATATGTAATTGTAGAACACATGTGAATTGAATTTTTCGAATTTTCCCGTTTTCCTTCAGAGTTTTCCGATTTTTTTCATTTGTCATGTTTGAACCCCCCTCCCCCTTATGTTACGTAACGTTAATCTGTCAAACTCAAAATCGTTTGAAAATTTTTAAGCTTTTTTCAAGTAATGAGAATATCAACGTAAAAAAATCAGACATCTGCCCACGTCGGAATCAAATGTTCAGACGGAAGCTCTTTATATGCAGGTAGTGACTTCGGAAGAACTTTCGACAAGTTCATAGCATTTCGAACAAACCGAGACGGAAAATAAGTGATCACATCTGTTGGGATTGGTGCTTTCAAACCATCTGGCGTTTAGCTGAGAGGAACATGGAGTGGTATAAATTGATGTTGATTTACACAAAAATAACTACACCTTATTTCAATGCAGTAGTTCCTGTCGTTACATTTCATTCCTTGCAAAAGGTCTTGGGATGTCTTTACGTGACGAGCAAACAACTCGTCTTGATATTGTTCTGTTTCCGCTTCGTCGATTCGGGAGTTTGCGAACTAAATATGGGAAAGTCTGGAAAGACGGACACCCCTGTATTATTAATAAATCAAATTTTTATTTTAAATTTGAATGATGTCCAAACTTGCAATACAGTGTATCAATACCTGTGGCACTTACTATGCACACTTAGCTGGCTTTCTGTTAAATTTATTAAAAAAAAAAACAAAAAAACAAATAGAAAACATGGAAAAATGAGACAAATTCAGTCCTTCAGGTGATTTCAGTCTAGCCTTTTTGTTCGATCATTTTAAGGCCTATTTGAAGACCACCAAAATTTATCGAGTACATAAACCTGAATTTTAAGATAGTGTCCATATTTCCCACCCCAGGTGTCCATCTTTCCCGCCAAGTGTCCGTCTTTCCCGATTCAATCTTATTTTTTAAAAAATGCCGGACACATTCATTTTGCCAAATGTTTGCCTCGAAGAAAAAAAAAATTATTATAAAAACAGACCTAGACTATCAATTTGTGGTGAGATAACTCAATATTTTTTCGTGAAATTCACGAAAAAAATCAACGTTTACATAAGGTGTCCGTCTTCACCACCCTTCCCCTGTATTCTGTTTTGACGGGATATACATCGTTTGCTAAAAATGGTTTGTTTCCTTCCTTGTTTCGAGTTTTTCATCCAAGTGAAATCCCTCATGATCACGAGGAAGTATTTAACCTGCCGGGAAAGGGGGACAATCCAACTCAGTTGAATGCACTGCGTGCTGGAGATTTTGTAACAACTAATATTGCATCAAGATTCAATTGATTAAAATGATAGATCGAAAATATCTATGACCTTTTTAATACGAGGGTTCTCGTCTGGTCCTCCACCCACATTAATTATGGTTACTGGCTTGATTATTTTTTGGTACTGAATAATCTCGAATTCAGGCAGCTCGCACACACTTTGAAAATCGATCCCATGATGAAATGCGTTCGAAGAACAGTGCCTTCCTGAACAAACTGCAACGTATATTGGAACACTACATAGAACTACTTCAGCATGATCGAGGAGCCCTAGCTTTATTTTGCATCCTGCGATAATAGATGGAATAAGCCGATGTTTTCCAGCTATGACAAAATCATGATTCGGAAGGTTAACGGAAATACACCTTCCCGGCTTTTGGTCTCAGAATCAAAGCTAGGGGCGCGTGAATTTATTCAGGAATAAGAGTGAAATATTGTTACGTAACGATCACGGCCACCCCCCCTCCCCCTATGTAACATTAAGTAACGAAATATCGACCACCCTACCCCCCCCCCCTACTCGCGTTACGTAATTTGTGCACGACGCCTTATTTTAATGGAAACCCCTCTCCATTCCAGAAAAGGGAGGGGTGTCATACCAAACACATTTCTCGTATCCAAAAACCCGCAGCCTCCCCTTAGAGAGAGGGAAAGAGTGTCCACCCACCACCATAGAATCGTTTATCGATCCCTAAAACCTCCACATGCCAAGTTTGAATCCATTTGCTAGATTAGTTCCCTGTGGAGAGGGAGAGGAGTGTCAAACCACTTAAGACACGTTTCTTGTTTCCTAAAACCTCCACATGTCAAATTTGGTTCTGCTTGCTTGATAAATTCTTGAGTTATGCAGACATTTATGCTTCATTTGTATGGTAGCCCCCATAGATTAGGGGAGGAGTGTCAAACCACCATAGAAACGTTTCTTGCCCCCAAAAACCATTACATGCCAAATTTTGTTCCATTTGCTTGATTAGTTTTCGAGTTATGCAGAAATTTGTTTTTCATTTGTAAGGCATGGGGGAGGAGTGTCGAACTACAATAGAAACGTTTGTCGATCCGTAAAACCTCTATATGCTAAGTTTGATTCCATTTGCTTTATTTGTTATCGAGTTGTTCAGAGAGAGGGATGGAGTGTCTATTCACCCTAGAAACGTTTCGTACCCCTAAACCCATGCCAATTTTGGGTTCGTTTGCTTGATTAATTCTCGAGTTATGCTGAAATTTGTGTTTCATTTCTATGGTAGTCCCCCCCCCCTTTGAGAGGAGGGAGGAGTGTCTATCCAACATAGAAACATTTATTGCACCCTAAAACCTCCACATGCCTAATTTGGGTTCGTTTGCTTGATCAATTCTCTAGTTATAAAGAAATTTGTGTTTCATCTGTAAGGCTCCCCCTCTTAGAGAAAGAGGAGGTATGTCTATCCACCATAGACACATTTATTGCACCCTAAAACGTCTACACGCCGAGTTTGAGTTCGTTTGCTTCATTAATTCTCGAGTTATAAAGAAATTTGTGTTTCTTTTGTGTGGCAATCCCCCATTAGAGAGGGGGAGGGGTCTCGAACTATCGTGAAAACCCTTCCCCGGCACCCAAAACCCCTACATACAAATTTTTACGTCGATCAGTTCAATAGTTTGCGAGCTTATTAGAATCAGACAGACAGACAGACAAAAATCCATTTTTATATATTTAGATGAAGATGAGTTAAAGTCACTTATTTGACGGATAGTTCGTAATAGAAAGAGATTAAGCACACTTTGCATAGAAGATGCACAATAGTGTTAATTTTGCAAGTATCCTTACTTTGTAAAATTCCAAAAATAATTCTCGAGCACGAGAAACTACTCAAGGATACCTAATTTTGATCTTGATATCAAAATTCGCTTTGGTCAAGCCTGATATGAGAAGTAAAATACCAAAGAATAAGACCAAAAAAATGGACAGAAATAGCTTTTCAATACCAAAATATGGTAATTTCAATACTATAAGTAAATTCAATAATATAAGTAATAGTTGAGGATTGCTGTTTTGGTATTGAATGTGCTCATTAGGGTGGCAGCGGAAATAATCATGTCAAATTCCAAAAACTGACCATGTACATTTTGTTTATTGGCCCAAAAAAAATATCTGCAAGTCAAAATCAAAACTTTGAGTGCTTTGAGGCACCCCTAAATCATGTCCGATTGAACTGAAATTTTGCACAGGTAATTTTTTGGACCAATAAACAAAATGCACATGGTCGGTTCTTTAAATTCGATAATTTTTTTCCATACCTTCATTGCCTTTCAGGTTAAGTCCCAAAAGGTCGATTTTCGGCCAAAGATTTTTACGACGAGCACCACCACACGATCAAATGAGCGGTGGCGCGCGCGGTGTGTAGGGCAAGTTTCTGTTTTGATGAACATCCCTTTCCTCTTTATTTTTATTCGTTCACCATCACCATCGCACCCGCTGCGGGCGGGTTTCTCGGGTGAATGTCGTGATCGGGCTGAGGGTGAGAATATTTGTGGGTGGTGAACTGGCTGGCTGGCACGCAGCAGCTGGTAAGGGAACCTATCTCCATCGGTTTGGTTCGTTTTGATGATGATGTGTGTGTGTGTCAGTGGCAGTCTGCGAGCGAGCGAGAGAATTATGTGCGTCTGCATTTGTGTGGTTTTCTGTGTGTTGAAAATGAGAGAAATCTGAGAAATCACCGGCACTTGGAGATTTGAGATGTGAGCGCGAGTGAGTTATGAATACTTAGAGGAGAGAGAGAGAGTTTTAATTGACTTTTACGGCTTCTCGCGAATTCTTTCCATCAAAACGGCGGAGAAGAAAGTTTTCTTCGTTTGGTGGGTTGTGTGCCGAAGAGCATAGGGTGTAAGAGCCGGTGTGCGGCGACGCAGAGTCTCTCACGTTGTTTTTCGAGAGCTGATATCTGGAAACGTCTGAATGGAGCGGAATACTTCACTCAACTCTGGATGAATGATTTCTCGTCAGTTCAGTTTTATAGCTACGGTTGATAACACGGACGGACGGGTTCCTATCGGACGAATTGTCACATCCCTAGCGGTTCACTGAATTGGTGACAGTTGCGTTAATAGTCAAGCAATTGCCACGCAACACTGATTTTACGTCGTCTCATCGGTCACGAATACAGTTTTTCGTCGATTTCGTAGTAGGCCAAGTAAAGGAAAGTTGTTTTCCTTGAGACGGAAGGTTCAGACGACGGAATTGTTCCTTTCCACCGGAATTAGACTTATGCAGTGGTGTTAGTGCATCCTAGAATACTCGAAAATATTCGTCTCCGGGCGGTTGGATAGTATTGTTATTTTTGTTGTTTTTTGAGTCACCACCCCCACATACAGTCGGGAAGCTAAAGAGTGTGAGTTTACGAAGAAGACCCCCCAAACGTGTGTATGCCGATGTATGTGTAGTTGTGTGGATCCACCAAAAGCTCTCACAAGAAGAGCGACCAAAAGAGAAAAAATATTATCCATCACATCATACATACACACTAGCGCACGCGAGCTTTGCCAGCCAGCACTGTGGAGCTCATAGCTATTGCCACCGCTGCTGCACTTCTTAGGCGTGGACCGTTCGAACGTCGACGTCTCGGGTTTTTCGCAATCCGCCACCACAGTGTACACGAAGTGTGTTTTTCCGGCGAAAGTGTGTGACAACTACGCCCCAGAGAAGAAAAAAATTGTCATTGCATCGTAGTTTCTCTACATCCTAGCGAAGTCAAAAGTGGAAGTGCAAAGTTCCTTTAGAAATTGTGCAAAGTGAGTTACAGAAGCAGTTAGATTCCGAAGTTCCGTTGCATCTGTCTGGAAGAAGATTCCCAAGTTAAATACCATACGTACGCAGCTGGGGTGAATATCAACCAGCCAGACAGCCAACCAAACCCACCAAGCGTTGTGGTTTTTTTCCCTCCTCCTCTTGCAGCAACTATTGTTCCGGAAAACTGAACCTGCAGGAACGCGACGATTGATTGCTGGTGAAAATTGGATTATATTACCAGCTCCAGCAGATCGGTACATATAATTAGAAAACCACGCGGAACGAAGCCACAAACCTCTGATCCGTTGGAACGAGTTGCCGGTGCTACCCAGATCGCCACAGACAGTTAAAAGTAAGTCCACGGAACAATGACCGCATGATTGGGTTTTGCTGCCTAGTTTCCAGTGCTCATTATTGCAGGGGTTGATGAATCGTGATTCTACTCCACCACACAGCTTCACCGACTCTGAGTCTGAGGTTGCGTGTTCACTCAGTCAGTCGGCAACTCAACCGAAACTTTCTGCTATTGCAATTATACTTATCAGCCAGCAGTAGTTGCTGGCTGCTAATGAACGGGTCTCTGGCGGTACGAGCCGCGGTATTCCACAATTTCTCTTGTTTGTCTACTGCTGCTGCAGCCGGTGTCTGGAATCCGCATTAAAATGGCGACACACAGCCAGAACAAAATTTTCGCCCCGCAGACGAACATAATCGAACGCCGCCACCAGAACTCCACCGACTGGTTCTTCTTCCTCACAAGGCAGCAAAATATAATACCACGTCCCACAGCAGAGTCGTGCCGCGATTGCAATGGACGATTCGGTATGGGAGAAAATAATTAACAACTTCCGTTTTCGGTTGCTAGTACCAGCCATTTCTGCTACTAGCGCTCCCGAGCAAGCAGCTCCAGCAAATCCGGGCGGGGGGAAAAGCAGACCCAAGAAGTGCGAGTGTGTCTATAAAAATGCTACAATAACGGCCTTCTGGCTCTGCTGGATTCGGTACCTCCCTCCCGCTCCCCCTTCTGGTGGTTGTCTTCCGTCATCGTGTGAAGCTTATTGCATTTTCAGTTCGCTTTCCTCCTGGACTTCGCTGATTTCTTTTCTCACCGAGTGGCCGCGGCGGCGACGGCATGATTTTCGCCCGCGTGGCAACAAATTGCATTCATCTTCCATTAGCGACTGAACTGAGTTTTGTTGGAATGGAATCAGGGGAAATTTTCGTTCAATTCGACTTTTTTTTCGGTGATTTACACCATCAATTGGTTATCTCTATTACTTTGCGGTTCATTTCGTTTCATGTCTTTACGAAAGTTACCCATTGTCGACTTTTAACCCTTTCAATACGGAAGTGTGCCCCGCCGGAGTGCTACCGCTGTACGGAGCACAGCGCCGAAAAGTTTGCACATCACGCTGGTGTGATCGATGTGCAGTATCACTCTCATGTCGTTTAACCCTTTGAGTGCGGAGCAAATTTTGTGAGCATATGCCAATAATGCGAATGAGTTTGGGTATCTAACATCCAATGATCGTAGATAACCAGATAACGTTTGATGATGATTATTTTCCCACACCCGTAGCATATGTTTTTCGTAGGTTACCATATTTACAGAATAATCTTGCTGCTGATTTGTCGGACTTTTAAAAACCAAGAATCTGTAATTATATTGCTAATATTTTCCTCCTTACCTATTTCATCCATTCAATATTTGAATCAATCTAAATGAAAATCATCTCCTTTTGACATTAAAATGTAGCGTTATGCCTCGCTTTTCTACGTTCGACTTAATTCGAAAATATGCAAAAGTTTGCGTCTGTTTGTCTTTTTCTTACTGACAGTGGATTATAAAATTTTTGTTACAGGGATTGAAAATACCTGAAAAAATCATGAATTCATTTTAGCGTTCCATTACGTCTTTTGGGAACAGATTGGAAGAAAAAATTAAAAACCTCGGTTGCGTTATTTATATTTTGAATACCTATTGCTTGTCATTGTCATTTCTTGATGGATTTACGATGAATTCACCAATCAATTTGGACATTTCTTAACAAGTCATGAAAATATAGAAGTTGTTCAAAAGTTAGTGGCGTTGGAATAGGAGCCCATACTTGGTTATTCCGTGTTTGGAAAAAGCATTTTGATCTACATAAAGGTTGAGAATTCTGAGAATCCGAACATTGAAGACTGAGGATAACCTGTATGAAGCAGAATTGAAAATGTCTTGTTGGAATATTGGTGGAAACCAATATATGACTACAGAAATATATTATAGATAAAAATAGCATTCCTCCTTTGTTGCCACGTTGTCCGGAACATTGTTTGTAAGGGATTGTAATATCTTTATAGGCAGGTGGTTTTAGGACATTTTATTTTAGGACATTTTCGATGTGACCTTTATTTGATAACGCGTTTTGAACGGTGAACAAAATTCTTCATGCACAGCTCTAACATTACGACTTCGATGCTGTTGAAAATCCGAGTTATTTCTTCCTTAAGTTCCTCCAAATTTTGCGGCTTATTAACATAGCAACGGTCCTTCACGTACCCCCAGAGGAAGTAATCGACGACGAGAAATGTTGAAATTCTTACCATAAGAGGACAAAGTTTCATTAAGGCTTCGGTTGCTCGAGTAATACGATTTCACTAAAAATACACGTTCTCGTAAATTGTACATCTTGACACTAAAAACCATCCGATCAGACTGAACGAGTAGCCGAATATTATCGTCCCGAAGTAGAGAATGTAGTATTACCATCGACGGAGCGAATTTTTTTCAAGGAGCTATTCGATTTTTTTTTGCGTTAGCGTTTAATCTGGAAGACCCTGTATATTAAGTATCCTATAGCCATTAGTACCTTCTTGGGAAGTTCGTGTAGGTGCTGTAGTGCACTGCTAAGCTAAGCTCTACTTATGTATAGGAAAGAGAAACGAGAATGGGCAAATGCATTCGAGGAAGTGAAGTGGGTTTCTCAGGAAGACGTACATTAGGGTGGCAGCGAAAATGGTCATGTCAAATTTCAAAAACCGACCATGTACATTTTGTTTGTTGGTCCAAAAAAATGATCTGTGCAAAGTTTTAGCTCGATCGGACATGATTTAGGGGTGCCTCAAAGCGCTCGAAGTTTTGATTTTTTGATCCTGGAAAATCTTCCAAGGAAATTTGGAAAATCGATTTTTTTTTTCGATGCCAGATGACTTAAAAATGCATGAAACGCCGAGATCTGATGTCATCTCGAATAAAAATTTAAAGAACCGACCATGTACATTTTGTTTGTTGGTCCAAAAAAAAAAGACCTGTGCAAAATTTAAGCTCAATCGGACATGATTTAGCGGTGCTTCAAAGCACTCAAAGTATTGATTTATTCATCCTCGAAAATCGTCCAAGGGGGGAGTCCAAATGACTTAAAAATGCATAAAACGTCGATATCTGGTGTTATCACGAAAACAATTTTTTGGCCGAAAATCGACTTTGAGTGCTTTGAGGCACCCCTATATCATGTCCGATCGAGCTGTAACATTGCACAGATAATTTTTTTGGGCCAATAAACAAAATGTACATGGTCGGTTTTTGAAATTCGATGATGAAATATTTTCCATACGTCCATTGCCACCCTAACGTACATATATTAAGATCGCGACTACTCAAGCTATCATTATCTGATATGCGTGAGTATTCCCTTTCGAACCTCTAAATCAGCAGCCAGTTAAATTCTTCTTTACATTACCAAACAACATGATCGATATCATGATATCTTGGACCAACATTGCATAAATTGTTAGCAGCAAGACCTACACGATGAAAACTTGAATTGAGCATGAATTGAGTGCAACAACTGATAAATGCCTATTATCGTCAAATGGAGAAGAATTCTCGCGTAACTTTTGAAAAGGTCCTATGTAACAAATGTAAACAAATCGAGTTAATGGATGCACGCTATTAGTTTTCAATCATTGAATGTATTAAATGTACAAAAACAATCGTTCACGTATCTATCTTCTTCATCTTTTTGTCGCCGATACAAAAAATATCCAATGTACAGATTCGAATTTTAAGCACCCGGCTGTTACTTCGGACGCCACTTTCCTCCGACGGCCGAAACGTCCGAAGTAACTCGCAGTCGTACTTCGGTCGTTTTGGAATTTGTTTCTTACAGGTGTTGTTATCGATTTCAGTGCAATTCAACGAGTGATGACAATAATAATAAGTCTTTAGAACGAAATGCTGTTATTTGGATTGTTGTTTATTAGTTAGTTTCAAATTTTTATAGTGCAGCGTAATATGTCCAATGTGAAAACGCGGGCAGTCAAAACGTCCAATGTAACATTTTTCGCTCCGAGGCTTCAACCTTAATCTCAAATCACGGAACAATAGTTACGATTGGATTAACGGAGTTATTCTTGACAGCTAGTGGTGAAAACAGTGATAAAGATTGATAGCTTTTAAGACAATTCGCGAAATAATGTTCGGGTCTTCAATTACGTTTTTCTCGAGTTGGCGAAAATGTTACATTGGACCTTTTCAAAAGTTAAGCGAGAATTCATAATACGCATCGATTACCATTGTGAACTAACGCCCGAATGTAAGCAAAAAGATTGCTCGTTGCGTAAGGGAGGAAAGCGAGTGGTTAGTGCAATCGAATTGAAAAATTGCTGGATAATGCTGGATTTCCTGTCTAATGGTATACAACAAAACATATGTCACAATAACGATTTTAAGTAATATGCGTTTGAAAACACTTAAGGGTGGATCCCGGTCTGGAAGGTCGAAAAAAAATCGAATTTTATTCGCATTTTTGAGAAATGTATGCCTTCTGAAATGTTTCCTAAAAGGGTTTTGACGTAGGACTACGTCTAACCGTTCAATATAGGGGCCCATTTCAATATTTCAGTGTGAAAATACCTAATACCGCTAATACCTTCTCAATTAATGAATGGATTTTGGTTCCAAATATAAACATTGATAGGAAATATCCCCAGCAATTGTTTATATGCAACACATCACGGGTTCTCAGCTCATAGAAAGTTCAAATTGATGAAAAATTGGATGAAAGATTTTCCTACTTTCCCATACATTTTGTCTGCGCTCCCGCAGCGAACAGCTATTCATTACAAGCAACCACGGATACGGGCGAAACGTATGAACAAGGTGAAGATGGGGAACGAAAAAGAGATTACGAATAAATATAGGCGGTCGCTACAACCTTAACTATATGGCTATATAAAGTGAGCGATGGTGGTGCTTGACCACATTCTATCATCGGACGCCAAGCAGGAAAGACGCTATCTTGAGATTGATTTTGAGCATAAGAGATATCGCTGCATTTGCAGGGGATGTATGCGGTGCGATACCGCAAGAGGAAGAGACAGGAGTTTCTATGGGATGTGGAGCAGGAGAGCCTATCGAAGTGTATTAAAAGCGTTGGAAGCGTCGCGCCAAGTGAAGGATAGGCTAATTGCGCTCGATTTGATTGAATGCTGGAGTTTTTAAACGGTTTTGTTTAGCTGTGACATGTTTGTCTATAGCGCTGTACCACATTAATTAAAATTTGACTCCCTTCCTGGTGATTGATCTGAGATTTGGAACACACCGTCATCTCTGCAGTCATTATAAAACTGCGTATTTCATGATCTTGAAAATTCAAGATGGCGGCCGCTACAAAATGGCGGATTACATATTTTAGCAAAGCCCCATAAATATGGGTAATAAAAAGGACTTGACTAGTAGAACACATTCATGAGGAATTCAAAACCAAATTATGTAACGCTACCAGACGGTAAATTTCTATGACGATATGCTTGCCATCAAGTGTGTGTTCGTTGCCGGCTGAACAATAACCCCTACAACATTTGCACCGCGTTTGAGTGTTTATATGCAAATACGAAACAATCAAAATTTGTCGTGTGCTGAGGTTTTATTCTATCCATTCAATTTTTGCTTTAACTTTGTGCATGAATAGTTGGTAATTCTGGGATCTGTGCTCCATGATATTCGAATAATGGACGCCACTTGGTGTAGTCCTACGTCTCTCCGGTTATGTATAATAATTGGTGTATAAATTTGTGAACGCTTTTTTCTCGAAACCATGTTTTTTCAGCGGGTGGTATCGATATCTCAGGATCTATTCGACCGATTTGTCTGATTTTTTTTATCAGCATGTAAAAATGAATTATCTGAAGCGTTACATAGCCGTTTTTTGATATCTCACTTTTTCGATTTTTTATCAGCTTCTAAATAGGAAATGTCCTATTATTTCCTATTTCCTTTACTTTATTCCTAACATCCGAAAAAAATCACTAAAATTCATCATTTTTCGACCTTCCAGACAGGGGTCCCCCCTTAATGAATCGTTACATTTTTCGTAGAGTTACCCCCTATATACAAATCAAAGACATAATTTCATGTCAAAATTTATTTGCGAAAAAAAATTTTTTTTCGAGATAACAGTAAATCTCAGCGTTTCATGCAATTTAAACATTTGGCATCAAAATATTTTTTTTCTAAAACACCGATTTCATGTTGTCTAAAAACTCAAATTTGGACGCCTTTGCGATATCAGTAAATAAAGTCCGATTGAGTTGAAATTTTGCATATGGTATTTTTTCGTGGTAATCAAATTTTTGCAAGAAGTCCCATTCGAAAATTGGAGATGACCATTTTCATTGGCACTCTAATGCACATATTTTACTATCAAAATTTACTATCACATATGAGGGGCTTAGAATGAAAGGGGTGTAAGTGATTTGATCGATTTCTCTACATCGACTCTCTCTTTGGGTCATAGCTTAGCCTCAAATACATTCCCAGCTGTATTTGACAATGTGGAAGATAGGTCAAAGCCTCACCTATCAGATTCTATAGCAAACTTAAATTGGAACGTTTTTGCAATTGAGTTATTAACTAAAGAAAAAGTTGATGAAGAGAAATCGATCAAGTCACTTACACCCCTTGCATTCTAAGCCCCTCATATGTAATTATCGAGCATATTAGATTACATTGAGCTGAAGCTTAATCAACGAAATGAGTAAACAGAGCGGAATAGGTGCGAAATCATCTTTGCGATCTGCTGAGAAATGGTAGAGTTATAAGCGTTCCGTTGGTACTCGGAAAGAGTAAGTACACAGTTCACGCTTAACTTTTCAATACGAGCTATCTGTTTTGATCGATTCTCTTCATCGACATTCTTTACCGTTAATAACTCGGCGGTAAAAACATTTCCTGATGTGTTTAACAATCAGGAGTGTAGAGTAAAACCTCGTTTATCAAACTATACGGAAAAACTGATGAAAAATCTGTTTGCAAGGCCGTGGTTACCGAAAGAGAATGTAAATGAAGAGAATAGATCAAAACAGATAGGTCCCTTTGAAAAGTAATCGCTACTTTTGACCCGGAAACAATATATGAATTCGCCAAAATTGAAGAATTGGTCGGAAAAAGTCACCTATAAGCCCAAAATACTCCTAAATTATCACAAGAACTCACTCGGCAAAAAAATATAAAAATTAATTTACTTTTATTATTTCGAATATTGCTTAAAATAGCTTCGAACTTTTTGGAATCTCTTTAGGGGAAGTATTGACTGAACTTCAATGGACCGTTTCGTTTGCCGCTGCTACTGCTTAGATTGTTTCTGATGATGTTGTTGCTTCGTTGCCACGGATTTCATCATTAGGAAAGACACATGTCTGTTCGCTAGCTGGTGAGAGACTGAGGTTGACAAGAGTGAGGCCACAATTTATGTGGTGTCTTCTCTTCCTAAATTTTCTTATCTCCTCTGGATGAATTTTTTTTTTCTGTATTTTAGTAACTTTCAACTCTTTTTTTGGCTGGTTAGGATAAATATCGGGAGTTAGAATTGAACTCGTGACCTTTAGCGTGAGAGGTACGGATGTTATCACTACACCAGATCGCCTTCCCAGCTTTGGATAGAATGATATGCACGGTGGATAGCTATTCAATTGTGTTTCGCTGCAACACTCGCGCCGTTTTTCCTGTACAATTTGAGGAAAACAATTGGATCAATAAAAACATCGGTTAAACCCTAAGGCTAAGCGTTTAAATAATCCATGACATTTTACAATCATCCAATTCTTTATCTAAAAAAATTGAAAAAATTGTCGAGTTGTAGGCGTTCGAAATCTTTTCTTATTTATCACGTGTTCAGTTTATAGATTACTTTGTCATTGTCGCATGTCGCTGCATAAATCAGCATATGTACAAAGATGAAACTGCACATAGAACACCGAACTAATCTCACATGAAAGCATCTTTAAACGTTGGATTGGGAAGTCATTTTTCAACGACTTAGGAGAAGATATCATGCCGGGGGTTCGGGTTCGATTCCCGTTCTGGTCGGGAGATCTTTCGTCAAAGAAATTTCTTCGGACATGCACTGAGGTCACGCGTATTCTAGAACTTGCCACTTCATAATACATTCAAGGTGTGTTATTCGGTATAGAAATCTAAACTAAGTAGTACTAATAAAAATGGCGCAAGTAATACTTACTTTGAGAAGGCAAAAGTTATACTAGGAACGTTTATGCCATCCAAGAAGAAGTTCAATTGTTATGAATTTTAGAAAAAAAGTCATTTTTGGAAAAAAAAAAAAAGTGGAAAAAGTCGATTTTATTTTGTTTCGCGATAAGGAACAAAACTATATCTTTTCATAAAAATCTGAGAACCACTATATCGATTTGTCATGGTATGGATGATAACATATATCACAATGAAGATTTGAAGAAAACACTAATATTTCACGATGATCAATTCCGTAGTTTTTGAGACTATAAATAACATTAAGAAGGACAGAGAGACGACGATTCGTATTATTGTTTAAATCTGTTTTTAAATGAATACATTCTATATTGTTACCGTTGTGGGTAGTTTGCCCTATGACTCCTCCAAGATCGCACATAGATGACACTGATAACAATTATAACAGTTAGGGAGACAGAGAGGAGGTTACACAGAAACACATACAGACATATATTATGGGGCAAGATATGATCGACAGGGTGGACTGGGAGGCTGGATGTTGGAAGGGGGCAATGATGAGGCTGGGAAAAATACTAGGAAGATTGCCTAGTTCTTTTCCACTGCGACCGCCAAACCAAAAGGACCTGGAAAAAAAAGTTAAATAATTTATTATCGAGTTCAGTGAAAGTATAAAAGTTGAAGTTGAAGCTGAAATTGGATGGAAAAAAAGGCAGAAAGAAAAGACGACAGTTGAAGGAAACTGGAAAGTAACAGGTAGAAGTTTGATAGAGAAAATTTAAGAAATTGTGCTTAAACGCATACTAATTGGTAACAGGATCAGGACCCATTGTACTAGGCTTAAGCCTTGAACGCCATTGTGAATATTCGCAACAAGCCAGCAACGCGCGATCCAGCCCCCAGCCCACCAGAATCATCGACCAGGGAAACGACGAGAACCAGAGGACCAGCGAAGCCGGCCGGCCGACGAACACACACTACACACAATTACAGATTGTAAGTCAGATTATTTAAAATATATTATAAAAACGGAAAGTTGGTGTTTTGTGTGCTTCCGGAAGTGTCCATGTGAGCCGACCTTGGGATCTCCGAATCCCACGCTCGAGCTAGCCAGGAAAAGAGGTGTTGGAACCCGCCTCAGACAGTCCCCGTGGCTAGACCAGGGACTAGAGGTTTTGTCGAGGTCCATCTGACCGAGAGTGAGCAGTAATAATATATGTATCAAAAAAAAATTCCAAATGTCTAGCGTCATCAGTAATAAATACAAAACGTAGTAATAGTTTAATTTCTCGTGAAGAATAATTTGGTTCATACGTAGATTTTCCTGACTTGTACTATTAAACACGTGTATTTTTAGATGTGTCTCTTGACAACACAGCCGAGACGAGTTTTTGACGTCTTACCCAAATTCTGAACGTCATGTTTTTATGAAATAGTTTTAACGCCAATAACTCATTTTGTTGCGAATGCACATTGGTCCAGAAGGTGCATGTAAGTGGAAATTAGCAGCTAGAGGTCGACAGTTATTATCTAGACGAAAACTGTATTCGATAAAGTTGGTACATATGATAAAGCGATTATTTTGATATTGTCTAGAATAGGGTTACCAAAATTTTCGATGAAATAAAAAATCTAACTTTCTTATCTTTACAGATAGAGGTAAATATGATTCGAGAATGTTTTAGCCCAGATTATTTTAAGCAAATTTGTAGAACAAAATTTTGTTCTATCTCTTGAAATAACCGATATAGCGCTCAAAATTGCGTTAGGGTCACCATGAAAAAAAAGGTTTTTTGCTCTAACTTTTATATTGAAAATTTTACATGCAAACTGTCTTTAGAAGACTTTTAGTGCTTACTAAGACAAACATTTTGTGATGCAATATCGTAACTCTACTCAAAGTTATTGATATTTCTTCCCAAAAAATACGCTCTCTTCATTCGCTTGTCATTCTTTTTGGGGCAAACATAAAAAATGTTCGTTGACGGCATTTGAAAGAGCATACTTGACTCTACATAATGTGGGATTTCCAAAACTATGTTATGTTTTGTATTTGTGTAAAATAAAGTTGAAATGATTAGTTTTTGGGTTAAAAAGCATCAATAACTTTAAGTAGGATTAAGATATTGACAAGTTCTGCATGGCAAAATATTTGTCTTTATAAGCACTAAAAGTCGTTCTAATACAATTTTGATGTAGGATTTGAAATATAAAAGTTAGAGCAAAAAACCCGTTCTTTCATGTATATGTAATATGTTCTATTTCATCGAAAATTTAGGTCACCTTATTTTTGATGACATTAAAATGAGAGTCCTATCATATATAACAACTTTGTCGAAGATAGTTTTTGTCTAGAGAATAAAGTTCTTCCATAAAGTTGTATTCCATCTAAGTTGCGTTAGGGTCACCATGGAAAAAACGAGTTTTTTTGTTCTAACTTTTATATTCCAAGCTCTACATCAAAATTGTCTTGGGGCGACTTTTAGAGCTTATCATGACCAATATTTTGCTATGCAGAACTTGTCAATATCTTAATCCTACTTAAAGTTATTGATGCTTTTTCACCCAAAAACTATTGATTTCAATTTTAGTTTACACAAATACAAAAAATAACATAGTTTTGGAAATCCTACATTATGTAGAGTCAAGTATGCTCTTTCAAATGCCGTCAACGAACACTTTTTATGTTTGCCCCAAAAAGAATAATAAGCGAATGAAGAGAGCATATTTTTTGGGAAGAAATATTAATAGCTTTGACTAAAGTTACGATATTGGCAAGTTCTGCATCACAAAATGTTTGTCTTAGTAAGCACTAAAAGTCTAATAAAGACAGTTTGCATGTAAAATTGTCAATATAAAAGTTAGAGCAAAAAAAAACTTTTTTTTATGGTGACCCTAACGCAACTTAGAAAAAAAGCGCTATATCGATTATTTGAAGGGATAGATAAACCTTCGTTTTTAAAAGTTTTCTTAAATAACTGGGATTATAAAATTGTAGAGCTATGTTTACCTCTATCTATAAAGATAAGAAAGTTAGAGTTTTTATTTCATCGTAAATGTTGGTAATCCTATTTTTGACAACTTCAAAATTAGCGCTCTATCATATGCAACAACTTTGCCGAAGACAGTTTTTGTCTAGAGAATAACTGTCGAGCTGTAGAAGCTAATTTCCACTCAAATGCATCTCCTTAACCATTGTGGAATGGTGAATGATGATTTGCATACCAATATAATCGAAAATTCTCTGAAATTTGTTTGATATCCTATACATCTGTACATTATAATATCCTATACATCTATACATTATAATATCCTATACATCTATACATTACAATCTATTATACATTCTCTGATTGAGAAAAATGGGAAGGATTTCCATTCTCTCATACATCTGTTCTGCACATTGCTGTGCTGTGCGACTAGTGCCGACAATAAATATAGCGACGAAGCACAAATGTGATATTCTGCGTATCAGTCGCGCGTAAATCGCTCGGTCGAAATGCAAATACCGTACTTGCACTACGGACAGTGAGAAAAATGTAAATATGGCAACTCAAGCTCCACCCGTCTACAACTTATTATTTTGTTGTGAGAAATTGCGACGAATTTTATTCACATTTACATCAATCCAAATGGCAGAGATATTACGACAGAATCGCATAAATTAGTTGTTCCTTCATTTAATACAAAAAATCTCGTTCACAATTCAAATAAATTAATTGGACGAAATGTTTGTAGCATGTTTTACGTTTGTGTTTGTAACATGTTTTACGTTAGTGATAGGAGAACGGTTTGAATTTGCAGACCAAAAAAGTATGTGTTTCCCGAAATGATTACGGGAAATTGATCAATGTTATCTTTTAATTACACAATTAAACCACCAAATGTTTTCTAAACATACAAAATTCGAACAATCACTTTGTAGGTGATCGATTCATTACTGGGTAGCGAGAAATTATCAGAACAGTTTCAGTCGAATGGTAGTTGACAGTGACACATGCGAGTAGATAATGTAGCTACTGGTGCATGAATCGGGAGAAAAACTTTCCTGTATTCTGACGCTATGTGCCGATGGCCAAATTGAATCGATGAAGTGTGTAATTCAGTTGTTCAATTGTATAACACAGAGTATATTTTGGCTTCAGATGGTGTGTCGCAATTCTTTGCTGTTATGTACTTCCACTTATTGTATTGTACATATCTATGAGGCGGAGCCCCGCATATACTGTGTGGATAAGAAGCCATGAATGCATGAAGCCGCTGAGGCGTCCACAAATCGAATTACAGCCGTCGGTAGCATTGCGTCTATCGCGAGAAAATCAGTGGCTTACCAGATTGCCAATTCACTAAATCCTAGGTGACAACCCCTTCATTGAAGAAGAAGCCGAACAAGCCGTTCGCAAGAATGTGAGTTTTCTTGCTACTTTTCTATCCTTCCTCAACAACTCCTAACGACCTGCCAGCAGTAGTAGACTGCCTACAATAAACTGACAATCGTCGCCAAAGTTCTGAGCGCTTTTTGTGCTTGGTCTGTAGCCGGTAAAAACGAAGAGAACTTTTGCGTCCGCATGAGATATACGTATAGGTTGTGTTTTTTTCGCCATGAAATTCCACGACTGGTTAGATGGCTCCCTGCAGAGCAGATAGTCTCGATTGGACAGATGAATTGGATATGATGTAAAGTATGTGCTACATGATGTTTTACAGCGTCTGCATCGCATGACTTTTCTTTTTATAGAATATATAACATATGATTTTGGTTTGAACGTTGCGGTTTTTACGTTTTAACTTTACGAGGCGGTTCATATATTGCAAGCTTCTACCGATGCATCTTTGGAAAATATCATTTGTGGTGAATACAGATAACAGGCAATATATAACCATATCAAGAACAAAGATTACATAAGTCATATGTCTCCCATAACTGCCAATCTTTCATTTCTCACAGTCTAATATGTCAGTAATTGATATTTTACCACGGCAGGTGAACTTCATATAAATCACTCGTCGAAAAGTATCTCCTTTTTCACCGCTTGTTTACATCGACGAATATGTTTTTTTCCACTATGTTTCGTAGGAGAGTGTATGCATACTGACAGATTTCTACTACGAGGTGTTTAATGAAGGATGAAAGGAGGAGGGAACGTTTATGTTTATATATGATTTATCGTACGATTTAATTGAATGCATAAAAGTTGTCATCAAAACTGGAGTTAAGCACATTTTGAAATTTGAACAAATATTGATAAGAGCAATTCCCAGCAATTCTTGATGTTTATTGCGTGATTTGGTTACTGTATAAGTTGTTTGAAACGAAGGTTTAGTGTAATGATTTTATTTTGAGGATTATATTCACAAACATATAAGTATGATTAATATAAATTACATATATATGATGCGCCTTGCCAGCCCATACATGCAAACGTGGAGGCGATATACATACATCCTAGAAAAAAAATAAATCTTATAATTATCGTTTATATACCCCATATACATGTATATGGCGTCCAATTTCATATGCATCTGCCAGTTATACACATCATACAAGTAATGTATCTTAGATGTATGTATATCGCCTCCAATTTTAGATTTTTGACGTAGGACTACGGCTTACATTAAGGGTGCCAAATCAGAAAACAGGTCACGTTTTTATGAAATAAAGTTCACGTTAATAACTATTTTTGCTGCGAACGGATTTAAACGTTTTGTATACCAATAGAATTGGAAACTTTCTAAGATTTTTTTTGTTTGATATGTTAGACATTACAATCCCATAGTCTGTATATGGTTTAAATTGATGAAAATTGGAAGCATTCCCATTTTCCCATACATTTGTTCTGTCCATTTGTGTGCTTTCCCGAACAGAGCTGCCAATAAAGGGTAACTTATGCAGCCGCTAGAACAGAAACAACGAAGAGGGATAGCGAAAAGAGAAAATTTGCGAAATAAACTCCACCCTTGCATAGTAAGCTGTCGCTAGCGTATAAGTATTGCATCTCCTCTGAGGAAAATTCTCAGAATATTTCTGTACTCGAAGCAACAAACTTCGCTTATTCCGCTCGTTTTGTGTTTAATGTTTCCCCTCGAGTTGTGAACGCTAGCGAATATTTTACTTGAAGTGCATCTTGCATTGCAATTAACACAACCATCCGAGTCATGACAAAGTAAGCGAAAAAAGAGAAGAGTACAAATGATTATAGGTCGCTTCTAAACATCAGTGTTTGGTTTTTTTGTGTGTAGCTTGTTTTCATTGCGCAAAACCTAGAACTTAGAAACTTTGTTGACGGTTTTGACCGAGAGTCGAGAAACGATTTTTCATAAACGGTCATTCTCGCAATGTTTCATTTTTAGCACTGCAACTGTGTACATCTGTTTGATGCTCGTTGAATGGCGATGCACTTCTTCTTCTTCTTATTTTGAATTAAAGACACTTGAAACTCAGAGAGTTCATTCGTCTTTGATGTCGATGCACGGATGATGCCTCTCGTTAAAATTCAGTGCAATGCGTGCATTGATATAAAGAAACGATTTGCGACACATGACCAATCAGTGTATTATTCTCGCAAAGGCAAAAAGTGATCGTTGCTTCTCGAAATGATTCTACAAAACTACGCAAGCCATTAAACCTTTTCAGTGTCCCCGGAACTTTTTACTAAAGAGTTATTTATGAAATTTCGACGTATTCGCAAATAATATTCGAAATGATTTTCAAAAATTTCAAAAAAAAAAAAAATTGCGTAGTCCTACGTTCTAAGCGGTCGTGTTTCGGATACAACCCCTCGATTTTTTTTACGATTTTATGTTTGCTGGGCAGGCCCGAAGGCAGTTTTAAATTGTTAAAATATGAATGATATTTTTTACTTCATGTTATTTGATTACTTGGAACATGTAGTACTGAACTTTATTTAACCATTTCTATATAAATTTTGCGATATTTCCACTAAAGCACAATAAACAATCAGGAATGACGTGTCCGATTGCAACTCTTTCGTATCATATGTAAGAGCTTTAATTGCCCCAGAATCATATTTCAGATAGCCGTACGAGATAGCTGCGGCTTGATAATCCAAACAACCGGAGTTCAAATCCCATCGGAGCAATTTTATAACCGTCGCCACCACTCATATCAAACATTTATATCCCTAAAAGTCAATTGATTAATTCCACCAGACGTCGACATTGTACCACTATCATCGTGAACGTCCAATTACAGGCCAATCACCTCTGATACGACACTGAGTAGTGCCTCGGTATGACGACGTTGAACTAATTTATTTTTGTCACTATATTCATCAAAACGCAAAAGACCGGTAAACAGATAATCTTTCGTTCTTAAAAGTTAAAAATAAAAAAAAACAACTTTAACTTTCACTTTTCTTGAAACTGGAATATTTCGGACTTAAGAATAATTTTTAACGTAATATTCCAAACATACAAACATACATTTATTTACAAAAATCTATAATAATAAAAGGGTTGGGGAAAAAGAAACGTCGTATTTCTGATCGAAATTTGACGCTCTATTTAACATACTTAAAATTATCTAATTTAAGTCAAATATGCGCCGTTTTGTTCGCAAACTTGTTGCCATTTAGAAGGCAACTTCATTATCCCCCTCTTATAAAACCTCCCTCCTTATTTGCAAAAAACTCAGACATCCAGTTTTCGCAAGCCTCTTTTGAGGCCAACTTACTATCACCAAGAGCGTTTTGCATGGACCGGGAGAGATGATAATCACTAGGAGCCAGGTCCGGACTATACGGTGGGTGCAATAGGACATCCCATCCGAGCTCCCGTAGCTTCTGGCGGGTCACCAAAGATGTGTGAGGCCGAGCGTTGTCCTGTAGGAAAACAACACCATTCCTATTGATCATTTCTGGCCGCTTCTGGTCAATCGCCTGCTTCAAACGGTCAAGATGCTCACAGTAGAGAACCGAGATGAGGGTCTGGCCATAGTTGAGCAGCTCGTAGTGGATGATTCCCTTCCAATCCCACCAAACACACAGCAAAACCTTCCTGGCCGTCAATCCGGGCTTGGTGATGGTTTGGCCGGCTCACCGCGCTTCGACCACGACTTTTCTCGCTTTAGGTTGTCGTATATGATCCACTTTTCATCACCAGTCACCATCTTCTTCAAAAATGGGTCGAGTTCGTTCCGTTTCAGCAGTGCATCGCAGGCGTTGATTCGGTCTAAAAGATTTTTTTGCGTCAACTCGTGTGACACCCATACATCCAGCTTTTTTTGGAATCCAATCTTCTGCAAATGGTTCCAAACGGTTTCATGGTCTATACCCAGTTCCTGGCCAATCGAGCGAGTGCTTTCATGCCGGTCTACTTGGATGATTTCAACGATTTTATCGGTTTCCACGACGATTGGCCTACCAGCACGGGGTGTATCTTCGACAGCCACTACACCAGAACGAAATCGATCAAACCAACGCTGTGCTGTGCGAATCGTTACAGTATCGGGTCCATAAACTACACGAATTTTTTCGGCCGCCTTCGTTGCAGTTTTACCTCGCAGGTAGTAAAAATGTTAAATATGGCGAATTTTTTGCTTGGTGAACTCCACCTTTGACGCGCTATAACTTGAGGCTGAAAAGGACAATCACAACACTGTCAAAACGACACTTGTAGCACAGGTTGTCGTCTTTAAATAGACGCATAGTATGACCCGATGCGACAAGTACAACACAATAAAGGGTATGTCACATCAAATTGCATCACGTAAAAAACGCTGTAGAAATTTAATTTTTCAGGAATTATATCTTCAGCTTTCGCTTATAATCAGATAAGAGTGTATAGATCACGTTGGCCATGCTTCACTGTTAATTTTTCGTAAATTTGGAAAAATGTCGTCGAACGAAAAAGAGCGTCGTGAATTAGTCCTGCGCACTCATTTCGAGAATCCGGAGTTGTCACATCGGGACATCGGTAAGATGCTGGGAATCGTCCAATCCACGGTCAGCAGAGTACTAAAACGATACTTCGAGAACCTAACCATCGACCGGAAGGTGAAGAACGGCAAAAATGGATGCTCCGTCAGTGAAAAAGATCACAGGCGCGTAGTTAAGCAGTTTAGACGTGATCCGAGAAGTTCGGTCCGGGATGTCGCCAATAAACTGAATTTGTCAAGTTCATTCGTCTAGCGGACCAAGCAGCGGGAGGGCCTGCGTACATACAAGGTTAAGAAGGCTCCTAACCGCGACGAAAGGCAAAACATGGTGGGGAAGACGCGAGCCCGGAAGCTGTACACCGAAATGCTGACGAAGCCGCATTGCCTGGTAATGGACGACGAAACCTACGTTAAAGCGGACTTTCGTCAGCTGCCGGGCCTGTTGTTCTTCTCCGCAGAGGACAAATTCAGCGTTCCGGAGGAGATTCGCAAGCAGAAACTATCCAAGTTTGCCAAAAAGTACATGGTGTGGCAAGCGATCTGCTCTTGCGGAAAGCGGAGCGCCCCCTTCGTGATGACCGGCACGGTAAACGGGCAGGTTTACCTTAAGGAGTGCCTACAGAAGCGCTTACTACCACTATTGAAGCAGCACGAGGGCCCGACCATCTTCTGGCCGGATCTCGCTTCGTGCCACTATTCGAAGGACGTGTTGGAGTGGTACGAAGTCAACGGGGTCACCTTCGTGCCAAAGGAAATGAACCCGCCCAACGCGCCGGAGCTTCGCCCAATAGAGAAATATTGGGCGATTATGAAGCAGGCCCTCCGGAAGAACCCAAAAGTTGTCAAATCGAAGGCGGACTTCAAGAGAAAATGGATTTCTGTTCAAAAGAAACTGCAACCTGACGTTGTACAGAACCTTATGGACGGGGTAAAGAGAAAGGTGCGAGCATACGGGCTTGGGCTCGAAGTATGAATAAAAAGAAAATGCCAAAAGTTGTTTAATAGTTTTTATTTTACTGTCTAAAATTTTCAAAAGGATCGGTCTACTGGGCGAATTTCTACAGCGTTTTTTTCCGTGATGCAATTTGATGTGACACACCCTTTATATGTTTAAGTGTTGCCATATATTGAAAATATACGACATTTAGTCGTACTAGATGCATGTAGAAGTCGTATATTCATCCATCCAATCATCGTGAATACTGTTGCAAGTGGAAAATAAATGTGTGTTCGTTGCTTATGATGCGAACATTAATATGCCGAGGCACCACTCAGTGTCGCTTGGAGACGATTTTGGCCTGTAACTGAACATTGGCGATGTGAGTGGTACAGTGTCGACGTCTTGTGGCAACTTTAATGTGGCGCCATAATTAGGGCCCCGAAACTGTTTACAAAAATGTCCAATTAAACGTGTCACATTACAGGTCTGTCCAATAATCTAAACGTCGCATTAAATGTAACGTACTGTATATAAACAATATTTATTCCCAGCTGTTTTGAGGCATCTCGCACAAATTGACAATATCATTCAGTTGTCAGTGCAAGTCGGTGCAATTTTTAGAGTGTAGAAAAAGTTCACTGTTTACATAAAAGCAATCTCGAATCGGTCCCTTTTTTTTGCTTGAAGTTACTATCCCCTGATTTTACTCTCCTTGCTAGATATTCAAGATTTGTTTTTCACACCACAAAGGCTTTTTGAGTATCAGTTTTTTCCAATTCTGTTTACAGCCATCAACATGCCCACAGGAAATAGATCATTGAACGTCTGTATACAGTCCGTTCTGCTCTTGCACTTTTCTTAAGTCCATCAAGATGAATGGATAATTCATTCATAAATACTAACATAAATGCACTCCCCAACCCCAATGAGCAGCGCCGCAGGAGCTTAATCGTAGAAAAATATTTCACCGACAGCTGACAGTCGACCGAGGTGCGAGGGGACGGCGCCTCTTCTGTTCCACGGAAGGTGTTCCCTGCTGTACCTGTTCAAGCATGACTGTTTGATGTGCATGAGTATGTGTGTGTGTGCGCACATGCACGCGATCAATTGGAGCTTGCCGCCGCAGCTCTGTGTGGAGAGAAGAAGAAACGTTTCAAATATTTTTTCATGCAGCTTAATGATCAATTCCGCCGATTGGTATCATGAGAGATTTCCTCCCTCGAACAAAAAGAAAAGTCCGCTACCATGGCGGGGATACGCATGAGTCTCCGTGAGCGTGTGTGAGTGTGTCGAAAATGAATCTGTTTTCCAGTGTCGATTGAACTTCATGTGGAGAACTAGTATCGGAAGAAAATCATGCCAAATATTTTTACGATTCTGGCATGCATCGATGAGGTACGTATGAGTCTTTTCATGAGGGGCGGTGCTGTGTCGTGAGAGAAGATGGATGGAAGAAGCAAAACACGCACACCGGAAAAAGTTTGCCGAGGAAGTGGAGTTTCTCATTGAGCGCTTGCTTGCCGAACATTGGATGGAAATCGCTGACAACGGTTTTCTTTTGTGTTCGGGAAGAAAGGGAATTTTCATTAGGTCGCCTTTTTGTCGAAAAGGAAATAAAATGTCTAAAATTAGTCGAAGAACAATAGAGAAGAGAGAGATAGGTCCACACCATGGTGTTTGTGGCAGTTGATATAATGGCTATAAAACGATTAACAGTGCGTTTCTCGCCACTTGTGAAAACAATGATATCTAATTAAACTAATGAGCAGCGCACAATAAGATTTTGTTGTTTTGATGGGAACTTTATTTGAATGTATTCGTTCCTGTTTTTCATACGCCTGATTTTTTTTTCTAAATTTTCCAAGCATAGCGCGATACCGCTATTTTCACCGTCCTTGTTTTATTTTAGAAATCGATGTTTTTATTGAATTAGTGAGTTCAATAAGTCTGACTGGGTGAACAGTAAAAGCAGTAAAATTGCCCCAAAACACAATCACCAAACATGAATAGGGTACCAAATGAGAAATTTAGGTAATTTTTTTTTAATTCCTCTATGGTTCACCATTAGAGCTATGTTGAAAACATACTTTAACGTTTTTTTTTTCAAGCCAATCTCAATTTTTAAGATGAAAATTTGAAAAAATTACCCAAAATAAAAAAAAGAAATTTCGAATTATAAAACCACTATTGAGAACGACATGAAAAAAGGACACCACAGCTCTTATAGTGTACCATATAGGGATCGATAAAAAAAACAATTTTTTTATTTGGTACCCTATACAAGATTTTCATAGTGAAATGATGGTGAAAAAATTTGCAAGGTATTTTAGTACCACAAAATGTTTTAAAATTTCTGAAAAAATCGAGCATATCAAATCACACGTACGAACACATTTAATCATTATTATTTCAATTGGATGAAACGTCGAGATTTACTGTTATCTGGAAAAAAATATATCGTCAATAATAAAAAATTTTTTTCTAGATTACAGTAAATCTCGGCGTTTCATGCAATTCTAAGATACTCGACATCATAAATTTCCCGATTTCCTTTACTCCCCCTTGGGTGATTTTTCAATTTGATCTGCGACATTTTTCATGGTCTCGGGGCCAAAAACGCTAATTTTTTTATATTTTTTGTGGAAAGGTGAGGATTTTTCACATAACATATCTCGAAACCAGGGAAGCGATTTTTTTTTTGTTTTTGAGTTATGATTTTAACCGATGGTCCGAAAAATCATTCGGACTTCATTTACTATTGTCGCAAATTTTAAGTTTTCTGAAAATCGAAAAATCGAAAGGAAATCGGGAAATTTCTGATGCCAAGTGTCTTAGAATTGCATGAAACGCATTGCAAACGAATTGCATTTGCTCATTCGGACGTCATTTACTATTGCCTCAGATGTCAAAATTTAAGTTTTCTGAAAATCGGGGTTTTCACAAAATCGGGGTTCTCAAAAAATTTTTTTTTAAACACAAATGTCTGCATAACTGAAGAACTAATCAAGCAAATGGAGCCAAATTTGGGATGTGAGGGTTTTTGGGTACAAGAAATGTTTCTATGATGGTATGACACCCATCCTCCCTCTGGAATGGAGAGAGGGTCCCATAAAAATATTACACGTATGGAAATCTACTTCTTCTAAGATAAGATAACTTTTGTTGTATATTACACGGTTACAATTTTTAGGCGTAAGTGTGAATTTATGTCCTATTCTATCGATGCATAACACATATCGCGTTTTTTCGTCGTAAGAATATTTCTATTGTTCAAATGTTCACAGTTGGACTGTTCACAGCGGGTCTGTTGATATGAGGCTTCCATTGTTGTGTTATTAATAGTGTCAATTACCGATGCAGCAGACCGAAAATTTGAGCGGTAAAAGCCTGGGATTACCGTCACATGATGATTGTTGCGTGGACATAGTAGCTAGAATAGCACACAAAGATGGTCAGTTGAGAGGTCCTGAGTTATGAGCAGTGTTGCCACATTTAAATCTGTACCAGAGGGGTTAAAAATCTTTCTCATCTGTACTTTTTATTCCAGAAATCTGTACCGTCTAAAATATCCGTTGTAGAGAAAAATCTATTCAATTAGCATGAAAACAATACACATTTATTTACTGAAAATACTATATTTACATTTGCAAGTCATTCGTGTGTTTGATGGTACTTATACATAGTTTTTCTCAATCAAGAATGTTTAATAAAATGTTTAAATCTCAAAATAGCGTTCATCGTATCGTTGCAGAGCCGATTTTGAAGCTTATTTTTGTTTTAATTATATTCCCAAAAAATTCAAAGAAGAAGCGAGGCATAGCGAAAACGTTACAAACAAGGCATCGAAGCGCCGAAAGCGAGCGAACTGTTACTTTTTTAAACATCCAATTTCTGGGAAATCGATTTTTATCAAGCGCATTACAAAATTCGAAACTCTCATCATCACTGTGGCACCGTTCGACGCGAATCCTTTCAGACGATCCTTGTAAGGAATTCCGTCTTTATGAAACTGATAATTTATTGCATTGTAAATGGTTTTATGATCAGCAGCACCAAGCGGTACTGCGGCGTAAAAGTCATCATGTACCTTAATGTAGCTTTGTTCAAATGTAAGAAAATTCACACCCGGAAAAATCTGTACCAATCTGCACTTTTTGACGAAAATCTGTACTCTGTACCGTACAGAATCTGTACCAAAAATAACGAAAAAATCTGTACCATTCCAGATAAATCTGTACGTGTAGCAACACAGGTTATGATCTCATGATCGTTCGCTTAGTAGCGGACACGCATCCAATTAGGCTACGAAGACCCCCCAACATATCAAACATGTTTTGTCTGATATGATTTCATATTACAATGATGAAGTATTAGCAAAATATTAGGCTGTCAAAAAAGTCCTGCGGTATTTTTTTTGAATTTTCATTTGTTCATAAAATTAGTTACAATCATCTGTTTTAAGTTAAATATGCGCCGTTTTGTTCGATGACTTGTTCCCATCGAGATGCCAACTTCATAATACCCCTGTTATAGAAGCTCGCTTCCTTATTGGCAAAAAACTCGGATAGACAATTTTCACAGGCCTCTTTTGTGGCTAACTTTTGACTACCTAGCTCGTTCGCCATGGACAAAAACAGGTGGTAGTCACTTGGTGCAAGGTCCGGACTATACGGCGGATGCAAAAGAACCTACCATCCGAGCTCCCGGAGCTTCTGGCGCGTCACCAAAGAAGTGTGTGGCCTGGCGTTGTCCTGATGGAAAACAATGCGGCCTCTGATCATCAAAGATGGCCTCTTCTTCATGAGTGCTACCTTCAAGCGGTCCAGTTTTTGGCAGTACAGGTCCGAATTGAGCGTTCGGCCATAGGGAAGCAACTCATAATAGATTATTCCTTGACAATCCTACCAAACACACAGCAGAACCTTCCTGGCCGTTAATGAGGGCTTGGCCACCGTCTGAGCCGCTTCAGCGGGCTTCGACCACGACCGTTTGCGCTTCACATTGTCGTAAGTGACCCACTTTTCATCGCCAGTCACCATCCGCTTCAGAAACGGGTCGATTTTGTTGCGATTCACATGCGTCGATACGGTCAAAGATGTTTTTTGCGTCAACGTGTGTGGCACCCATACATCGAGCTTCTTTGTGAATCCAAGCTTCTTCAAATGGTTAATAACGGTTTGATGACTTATCCCCAGATCTTGGCCGATGCTACGGCTGCTACAATGCCGGTCTTTCTCGGCTAATTCAGCGATTTTGTCGCAATGTTCGACGACATGCCTTCCGGAGCGTGGCGCATCTTCGACGACCTCTACACCAGAACGAAAACGTTGAAACCATCGTTGTGCGGTGGAAATGGAAACTGTATCGGGTCCATAAACTGCACAAATTTTATTGGCAGCTTGAGATGCATTTTTGCCTTCGTCATAGTAGTACTGTAAAATATGTCGGATTTTCTCTTTATTTTGCTCCATATTTGCGACACTATAACTCACGAACGACTTAACCAAACAAAACACTGTCAAGGACTATTTTATAGCGCGCAAAAATACCTTTCCAACAAGCTATAGTATGACTCGATACAATGAATACAACTAGAACTACGCGCTTACAACGACACCTCGCGGAAATACCGCAGGACTTTTTTGACAGCCTAATACTAATTTTTTTTTTTCATTATTTAAATGACTAACGAGACCAAAGATCAGCTTTCCAAATCCAATTGAAACAATTATTTGCAAACTAGAGCGATGGCAGATGGCTGTATAACACAATCCATCAGGTTACTGCCAGTGAATTGCGTATTACAGTCATCATTGGTGGTGATATAATGAAACGTAATTGCAATTTCGCTGTCCACATTGAAAGGCTGATAATTTTATTAACAGCAGAAAAAAGTGTGAAATGAATTCAACGACCGGTAGTTACAGCAGAAAAAAATCTCTCATCTCAATGCCATTACAAACTCCAAAAGCGGCGCTTGTGTGCGAGCGCGATGAATGATACGAACGTCATGTCATTTTGTGGAATTTGTTGTAGGAGGAAAGTAAAAAAAGGAATTGAATTTTGCGAATCAAGCTTTGCGCTGGTGAGTAACAAGAAGGCGTAGAGAAGGGGTCTGGACAATTGAGGATGACTGTGATACTGTAGAAATTGCATTCCTGCGGTGCTACAGAAACTTATGAGGAAATACTAAGAGACGTTCCGGCGTTTGACGTCACTGATAAGATTAGTGTTGGAGTTACATTGAATTTCATTTCAAATGACGTCTCAGAACTCATCTTGAAGCTGTACTTGGAAATATCAATGTCAATCAAAATAATTATTTTTTGTAGAATACACAATCTAAATAAAAACCGATTGCTCAGTTAAATGTTTGTGAGATGTGCATTTCTTTCTCATCTCGAATTACCCACATTTTAATCCATCCCTAAATTAACCCGCTTGTATCGTGATTCTGGAAACTACACGATTTTTTCTCTTCACTCTACACCAGACAACATCTGATTTCCATTGAAGTGTGTGTCGTTTCATTTTCAAACGCACTGCGATGAACGCGCGGACACAAGTATTGGTGTGAGTCACTGCCCGAATGTTTATTCTCATTAAAGATTATTGACCTTCCTCTTTTGCGCTGTGTAGTGCGTGATTTTTTGTTTTTTTTTGCAGCTAATTTTTTTTTCGGTGGGATTCCTTTTTACACCGTTTTCGCTATCCGCGAACCTATGTTTAATCCGGTTGTCCGACTGGCTTGGTTTGACGATATTTCTCATGCTTCGCCCTGTATTGTTCAATCTGAGCGATCTTCCCGATTACTTTTTTTTTTCATCAATGACGAATGGTGCGCTTTTGACACAAAAGCTGCTGCACACACATGTGTGTTTATAATACGATTTGAAGGCGCGCGGGAGCAAGCAGGGTGGCTCGGATAATGCGAGGGGAGTTCAAAGGAAGATTGTTTCCGTGGATAGCTGAACAAAAAATTATCACCTAGTTACCATCGCATAAAAGCGGAGGGGGGATTAAAATAACCGAGACGCTTGAATGGAGACGATGATCCGTTCGCAAGAGCAATGTGTTTCGGCCTTTCTTTTTGTAGTTTTTGTTGGTTCCCATCTGTGCACGCGAATCGAGCTGATTATATACGCTATAGCGAGTGGATTGACCTAGGACGTAAAATCTCGTAGTTTGGAATCGTCGTGTATCTCTTTCAGATCATGAGGATCAGCAGGGGAGGAATTTTCTTATATTTCGATTTTTGAATTGGAAAAAAAAATTCGAAGCATTGTTGAAGCATTCAATACATATAGAATCCATACATCGAGAAATATCACTTTGAAACTTGTCATTTAAAAAAAAACCATAACATTTACACTGTTTGTTGCTTAAGCTTAAAAATGATGAGGTACAGTTGTATTGATAAAGTTACTCAGTTCACGTTTCATAAAAGCTAACCATGAACTTGATACTGGATAACATTTTGTACACAAAAACCATTATTTCGTAAATTGTTTTACACAGTTCTAATACTTCTCCGTTTATGGAGCGCCATCCTTTGAAATACGTCCCCCCATTAATCAGCACACAAAAAGATTAAATCTGTCGTTCTAACTTTTCACCATTCACCGACTTTTTGACTTCCGCTATCGCGCCCCAGCCTTCACAGTGAACCTCGATTGTCAGCCGCTATATGAAATCGCAGAAACCACAGAGACAGGATTGTCTTCCGTCAAAAACACCATCCGTCATTCTTATCAGAATAATTGCTTCGCGTCTGTTTGGGAAATGTGAACAGAAAGAAGCGATTACAAATAATGGAAACTATCAGCTGAGGAACACAGCGGAGAAAGGCTGGCTTGGCTGTCGTGTTTTGTTACGGTCTTGTTGTTGTTGTAATTAATTGGTAAACTTTTATATTCTAGTTCCAAAATTAGGCCAGTCTGTGTTGCATTGATGAGTCAAAAATATTTCACTATTGCATTGTTTGTCAAAAATAATTGTAACAAGTCTTGTTGTGGACTTTGGAGAAGTCAGAGAATTTGAAAAATTGATTCCTCCCTCACTATGCCATCCGATTCAAGTTTTATGATGAATGATTGCATTGTACAGAAAAGTATATCTACGCGACCGTGACTCATTAGTTGTTATTCCATTATCAGACAATTTTATCAAATGTCACACAGGACTATCTATCATGCTTTGGTCCATTTTGTTACTAACTTCCCGGTTTCCGTCGTAATTATTGTCGTACCAATTGATGACGTAACATATGTCATTTAGAAAATTAGACCGAAATAGAATCAATAGGATAGAATCACCAGGGTTGCCAACCATAATTTTCAAACATCAGGAAGAATGAAAATAAAAATCAGGAACAAATCAGGATAGATCATATTGGGTTATCCGGAACGTTCGTGCACATTTTAAAGAAAACATTGTTCCAGTTTTATATACACAATCCACAATCTTTCGCCATCCTTCATGCAGCTTAAAAATTCTATCCTCCCAGACCACGTTTACTTTGTCATCGAAACCTGTTCGAGATGTATTTTTATACTGTCCATAGAGTCAAAGTTCTTGCCCTTGGGGGACTTTTGCAGAGCCCTGAACCTGTGATAACCTAAAGGTGCAATATTCGACTAGTTTAGTTGGTGGGATATCACCTCCCCGCCAGGCTCTAAAATAATTTGTCGCGTACTCAAGCATAAAATTTGGCGTTGCCTAGATGGAACACGCTGATCACATTGGCCAATTATGGAAGTTTGCCCTGCATCGCTTTTACGCCCAAGTAAATGTCAACTCTTGGATCTATTGGTCTCGGATAACGCGAATCACTTCGAAATAAAAATAAAGTATTACACAAGTGCGAGCCGGAGTGCTTTGGCAGGGATTCCAGTATATCTATCACGGATAATTTTCATTCTGAAAAAGTAAGAAGTACAAACATCAGGAAAATCAGGATCGTTTAAAAAAACAGGCAACTTTTTTTTTGACAAACACTCAGTTCTCAGATAGCAGGAAACCTACCAAAAAACGTGAGAAATTCTGAAAAATCGAGAAGACTACGCTTAATTTGTTTTAATAATGTCTTATAATATATCGGCAATTCCATGATTAATGGTTCTACCCAATAAAAAAGTTTGCTCTGATTTTACTGAAACCTATATATTTATGAATGTATATTTATTGCGTTTTCACAAAATTCCAAACTCGCATTTTTTGAATTTCACCCTCAGGGGTGAACAGTGCTTATTTATTTATTCCATTTTCTCATGTTTTCTGATGATTTGATTGAAATAAATTTCATTTACTGCAAAATGATTAAATATCGGTCAACCAGATATATAAATCAATTTTTTTACAAGATTTCATTCGTTGGAATCAACATAGGAATCATAGACGAAACGAATATTTTTTTCTTACAAATTTTGACATTTTCAAATTATCAAAAAATGATATAACCTTTGCTCTGAATTAAGCACCTTGTACGCGGAAACGGAAAAAATACATGTTTAAAAAATAAGTTTTGTTTCCCGCTGACCCATTTTTCATAGAATTATTGATACAGGAATCGCTTCTAGATTCAGTACCAAGCGACATAAGCTTACATAGCACGTCAGTCAGAGCAGATTGTTTTCGAATGATTATGAAGTTGTGGTTTTTGTAAATATTTCGTTAAGTTTTCACAACAAAAATGCTACGCCGTGACATCGTTTCATGATTCAATTAGTGAACAGTAGCAATTCAAATAAAACAAATGTTATGAGTTACAAGGATTGGATGAATCGAATATCGAACAGGGAAAACACACTTGTTTCTAGGAAGAAAAACAAATGATGAGATTTGCGACAATATTTTACCTCGCGCTTTTCGAACGTGATTACTCCCAGGTTTTTTCACAAGGATTTTCAAATTAACGCAGCTTTTTTTTTTGGGATTTTCAGTTATTGCGTTTTTTACTCGGTTTTTTTTACGAGGGGACGTAAAAAATAACAGAGCAATATCACATTTCTCCCTCAGCTCAAATCTTTCACTCATGCTCCCTCATAGCATATGATATAATTAGTGCTTGTAATGAAACTTAGTGCCGTACCCTATCACGAGTCTCAAGTTCATTTCAGTTGTCCACCTGTTTGACACAAGTTTAACGTTGTCGAAACAGCGTCAGCCTTCCAGTAAGGTCCTTCATAAGCTCATTGGTAGATTGAAATAACATTTCGTTGATAATACTAACTGTACAACGCCGTCGTTGTTCATCTGGATGCTCGATCAGGCATAATGGCAATTTTTATCGCGCAGTTTTTACCAGACTTATACAAACTACTCATCCGTCTCCAATGTCAAGTCACTGCTTTTCATAAATACATCCGCAAAGAAGTACTAACAATATATTCCAGGTGAAGGTGAAATTTCTTGTAAGTTGTGCTAGATCTCACTTCCTTGAAAGAGACGTCCTCATTTTAAGTGCATGTGAACTGAAATGTAATGTATTCAATTTTACATTGGCATAAGACGATAATAAAATTAATAAATAAATAAATAAATAAAAATGTTTTGCTTTTTGAAGGCTTGGAGAGAGTTGCGAGAAAGCCCCCATGCAACCATCGGCCACGAACAATTTCTACTAAATAGCTAAAAAATTTATCTTCGTCTCTTTCTGAGATGGTATCCGAAGCGATAAACAGGCGAATGGAATGAAGAAATTTCATAGTCCTACGTTAACAATGCGGTCAGGTCTTGAACACTGAATTCTGATTGTTTTAAGTCCTGAAATGGTACTGAAATCACATGAAAGAGCAGACCAACACACATTCCTATTGAGCAAAATCACCTATCTTTAACTACAAATGTATGTATTTTTTAAATTTTTACGGTGTTAACAATCCCCTTAACAACTTCAGGGGATTCAATCAAATCGAATTCAACTGAAATCTAAAAACAACACGGAAAGTTGGATAAAGATTGTAGTTATCAATTTGACGTATACTTCCTACTCCCGAATCAGTGAACCCTGTTTCAGCGTTGAATAAAATTCATTTTTTTATATTGAATTGATCCCTCCTTTAATATTTTTGAGCTGTAGAAATTTTTGATGGTCCTGATAATGGCAGATGTTTTGTGTGGTTTTGTCGCAACGTTTGCATAGTTTATTTGAAAACCTGAATGGCTTGAGCGATAAAAATGACAAATCACTGATACTTTCGCCCGGTGCAATGTGCATTGAGCGTGATTGATTCACACTGTAGCCATTCAGTATCAGGGTGGTCTTAAAATTCGATCTTGCTGAATATACCAATTTTTAATAATCCGTAACCGCTGAACCAAATAATTTGAACAGCTAAACCGATTTTATCTTACAAATTCGAGTGAACTTAAAAAAAATTAATCACCCCTAAATACATACATTAAGGCGATACATTTAGTTTTTTTTTGTTTTTGATATTTCTGGAGTTTTTTCATACATATATATCTTTTTCTTTAAATAAATACCAATAACGCCTGTGAGTATACGAGTTACGATTTTGCGCGCATGTATAGGAGAGTTAATAGATGGTTTGAGTAAAATCGAGAAATTTTAATTCTATTAATAGAATTGTTGTTCAGTTAAATTATCATAATTTTGAATGTCATATTTTTGAAATTTAAATTACACACAATACGATGTACACATTTTTTCAGAATTTTGAAAAGTACGTTTGAAATAAAATTTAAAACTTTTTAAATATTTTTTTCCAGCATATTTTTTTTTAATTTGGGTAATATTTTAAAATTTAAACAAGTTTTTCCATTTAATTCCTAGGCCAAAATTTTTTAGGTGTATAGTTTTTGAGCGAGAATTTATTTTGCAAAAAGTTTGAAAAAAAAACTTAGAACCTTTTGAAAAAGTCATCTAGATTTTGTTGTGGAGATTTCAAGTTTGCATTTCCAGTGAGATTTCATAAAATTATACAAATATATTTCGTGAGAGGACTTTTGTGTAGACGCTTATCCTGTAGTGTGGTCGGAAAATATTTTTTTCAGATCAAGATTTTTTCTTTAAACGGTTTTATTTAGCTTGATCTGTTTGTATGTTTGTACACTCAAAATAAATTTCTAGCACATGTTTTGGCATCCCGATTTATTACATTTAATGAACTCAAAAATAACAAAAATTGTGCTTCTCTTCCATACTGGCATATCATTTGCATAACAGATATGCTATAGCAATATAAAAGCATGTTGAGTGAGCTAAACAAAAGTAACATTGCAAATAAGCACGCATTGCAGCTTTCACATACTTTGCCACATACACGGCCAAGACCGAAAATGATAGAGATTCACGTTTAAGCTCTCTTTTTTACTCTCAGAAAACACTTTCCAACTTCATTTTATAAAGAGGTGTAATATTATCACTCATTTATGCAACAGTGGCTATGTGGATAGCGTGTAAAGCAGTCTTGTATCAGGGTTGCCATAATAAATTTTGTGTTTTCAGTCTCAAAAAATCTTTTTATCTTCATTTTTTCTCAAAAAAGCTGTATTACAATCTGTATGCAATTTAAAAGTTCAATTTTGGAGCATAATCTTAACTTTAGTGCCATTTATTGGCATAATCATTATGAATTCAATGATATTGATGGTATCCACGTAGAACCAGACGTAGAAATACAATCCTTCATTGAGGTGTAATGAAAGCTCACACAGTTACCAGGGTTTGCTTGTTTATATTGCGCTACGTAAGTAAATTTGTTATCACAATTCCAATAACATAATAAGGTAACAGTTCGAAAAAGGAGAACTCTAAACGCTTGAAAAATGGTCATAAAGTTGCTTTGAAGTCATATGCTTAGGATTCAAGTTCCAATCCTTAAAACAAGTAAAACAAGCAATATGGATTTACATGAGCGCACTTTTGAAATTCACATTAACTGTGCTTTAGTAAGAAAAAGATGAACAATATTATTTATTTATAGTGAAGCCAACCGATGATATAGATTTCGCATCTTTCCACCGTAGATTGAACAGGAGAAAGCAGAACCTCACGCTACATATGAACGTCAAAATGACTTTCATGTAAACTGATTCGATTACTATATGAATAACATTAAGAAAAAGTACTATTGACATCTAGCTATATCTAATATTGGAACGTTATTTTTAAAAAAATCTGTAATATGTAACACCAGATTGTTTGTTTCGAAAAATCTGAAAAATATGCATAAATACAGATTATTCTGTAGATATGGTAACCCTGTCTTGTAAGCCAGCCTTGGTTCGACCACCGTAATTTTTTTTAAACACAATTTAAAAAAAAAACCTACAAAAATCTATTAGACCTACAAAATTTTAGTCAATGAATGGAATGTAGAAAATTATTTTGGTTTTCATTGAAAATTACCAAAGAATTTTTAAGAACAAAAATTCATTGTAAAAAAAAATTTTTGAAAATTAAAATTCATTTTTCTCAAAAACATATGCTTACCATAGTTTTCCATACATCGGACGATGGCCATATTTACATAGAACAAGTTTTGTGAACAACAACTTTTACATTTTTTTCTTGGAAAAAAATACTATTAATGTTTAATTCGTAACATTTTTATGTATAAATAATCGCAGTTAACATGCTCTGAGAATTTTAACACAAAAATGTTTGGAGCGAAATATTATTTTTTTAGAAGTCTTCATACAAAAATGAATTATATTCCAAAAACTATAGAAGATAGAAGGTTGATGTCTTCGACAAAAATTTATATTTTAACAAGATCCAAAACTTTGTTGAACACAATAGGTCGTATGAATAAAAAAAAGTATTTACTTATTCTGCCCGTTTCCAAGTAAAGTAAACTTTCCTAGTATTTACTTGAATCCGTATGAATAAAAGTTTACTTTACTAATTTGATTTTCGAATTCAAACATAGTTTTTACTTTGTCAAACATCTATCAACATTTCGTTTCAAAATGTTTTTTTTTGACAAAGCGTGAATTCGCGATGAAAAAGGAAAAGTGTCGACGTCTGGTGGCGACTTTCAATTAGGGACCATAGTTTGGGTCCCTATCTCGTTAGTGTAATACCTATCATATTAGAAGACACGAAGCCAGTTTTCAAATTTGAATGAAAATGTTCACATCATGTTATTTAATCACTTAAAACACTTTTTTCCGACTTTTATTTAACCCTTTGTCTCTACATTTCCAACATTATTACTGAAACTTTTCACTATAATATAAAGTTGTCTTCAAAAACAATATTCGTACAAGATTTTTTCACTACCAGCAAACAAAAGTGTTTTTCATTTAAACAGAATGCCAAATTGGTAAGGAAAGGTTATTTGTCATTTATAATTGAAATTTTAAAAACGTGTTCATTCCGCCTGAAAATCAATCAATTTTTTTACGCTCCCCTAAACTAGTAAACGAAGCTCAATGCCATAAATGCGGATCGTTAACTTGTTTAACTTCAAGCGCAAAATATCAGCATTAAACATAAATCGGATATGACATCAAAACGAATAATAGTGTTTTCAGATCCAAAGTATGCTCATAAACATACTTGATAATAACGAAGTAAATACTTGGTGAATTTTGTTTTTATTCATACGGCCTATTATATCGCTATCTTGACTTTAAACAAAATTAGGATAAGTTGTATTGTTGCAAAGAAAACATGAAAAATTTGTTTTTTTTCCCCCAAAATATATATTTTATTAAGGCACATGTGGCGTTAGCCTGACGGGGCCGGGAGTCCAATATTTTGACAATTTTTGTCTTACAACTATGTTAGTAATATGTAACCGATTACTCGCGGTTGGCTCGAGGTTAGTATTACAAGTGTTCTCATAATTGGTATGTTGCAGTCTTCGATGCTCTGTACGTGTGCCCGACACGGGATACTTCCTATTGGGATGCAGCTGACCATTAATCAGCAACGCCCCCCTAGTCTGTACTCCATATCTAGCTTGGTGCGTCTTTCTCGACTCGAGGAATCCAGGACAGAATGGTCACTAGCCGGCGCAATCATCAGCTCGTGTAGAGTTGCCAAGAGCGGTACAACATTTGAATTTGTTGTTCGGAAAACTTTTTCCCTGTAAAAGTGCCCATCTTCCGATGTATGGACGACTTGTTGGAAACTTCAAGGGCTATTCATATATATATTTTTGGGAATTTAAAAAAAATACATTTTGGAGAAAAATGAATTTTAATTTTTAAAACAACCTTTTTTGTCAGCGTAATTTATTTCAAATTTTTTTTTGTAAAAATTCAAACAATTTCCTTGATTTCATCCTTTGACATGAATTTTGTAGGTATCCTAGTTTTTAAGTTATAAATTTTTGTAAAAAATTAAGAAAAAAAATTGGCTTTTTCCAAAAAGTAGTCAAATTATTTTTCGAATATTTAAAATATGCAAAGTTGCTTAAGTGACACATTCTTTTACACCCACAACTTTTCACTGCTATGTGAAATGGTGCTGCCAACGGCCAGTCGAGTAAGCATGAAATTCATCCTTTATTAAAGAAAAAGTGTAAAATGTACCGACTTTTCTCTAGTTGGCTTCCTTTGTTAAACTTTGTTAAGTTGGCTTCCTCTGTTCCTAAGTTACAACTGAATGGAACATAAAAAACAGCAAATATTTTTTCTAGTGTGAAATATCATCTTTATAACGAGCATAAACTAGAAATTGTGTGATCGATGTTACACGAGATATTGATCGCTAAAGTCAGTATATTGTCAATATATGGCAATACTTAAACATATCTTGTGTTGTACTTATCGCATCGAGTCATATGGGTCACACTATACGGCTATTTAAAGACGACAATCTGTGCTACAAGTGTCGTTTTGACAGTGTTGTGATTGTCCTTTTCAGCCTCAAGTTATAGCGCGTCAAAGATGGAGTCCACCAAGCAAGAAATTGGTCATATTTTACGTTTTTACTACTTGCGAGGTAAAACTGCAACGAAGGCGGCCGAAAAAAATCGTGTAGTTTATGGACCCGATACTGTAACGATTCGCACAGCACAGCGTTGGTTTGATCGATTTCGTTCTGGTGTAGTGGCTGTCGAAGATACACTCCGTACTGGTAGGCCTATCGTCATTGAAACCGATAAAATCGTTGAAATCATCCAAGTAGACCTGCATGTGAGCACTCACTCGATTGGCCAGGAACTGGGTATAGACCATAGAACCATTTGGAACCATTTGCGGGAAATTGGATTCCAAAATAAGCTGGATGTATGGGTGCCACACGAGTTGACGCAAAAAAATATTTTAGACCGTATCAACGCCTGCGATGCTCTACTGTGAGCAGCTTGACCGTTTGAAGCAGGCGATTGACCAGCCAGCGGTCAGAAATGATCAATAGGAATGATGTTGTTTCCCCCCAGTACAACGCTCAGCCTCACACATCTGTGATGACCCGCCAGAAGCGGGAGCTCGGATGGGATGTGCTATTGCACCCACCGTATAGTCCGGACCTGGCTCCAAGTGATTATCATCTCTCCCGGTCCATGCAAAACGCTCTTGGTGATAGTAAGTTGGTCTCAAAAGAGGCTTGCGAAAACTGGTTGTCTGAGTTTTTTGCAAATAAGGGGGGGGGGGGTTTATAAGAGGGGGATAATGAAATTGCCTCCTAAATGGCAACAAGTTTGCGAACAAAACGGCGCATATTTGACTTAAATTGGATAATTTTAAGTATGTTAAATAGAGCGTCAAATTTCGGTCAGAAATACGACATTTCTTTTTCCCCAACCCTATATAATCAAGTCCAACCAGGATATATATTTTTTCAAAACTCCATCAAAATGGGTATCTAATAAAAAGGCTTCACTAGACGATTTCAGGTTAGTCTGATCAATGCCCTAAATCAATGAAGGAAGGTGTGTGATAACTTCAAACTGATACTTGCCTCCTATTTTTTTAGCTTTAGGTACATTATTTTAATTGTTATTATGTGTAATCACAATTATTAGCTTATTTTATAACTTTTCCCACTGATCGTGGACCACGTTCTCGCGTGAAGCTCGTCACATCGCATTACATTGGTTTCATAACGGAAACCGGATAGTTTGATAACCTTTCATTATCATCCATTTACTCGTTGAGTGAATTTTCGACAACGCGAATCAATCCATACCACCCCTACTCATCCATAGCACACAAACATAATTTCTGTACATACCCGCAGCTAAAAGCTTCTACTCCGAAATGTCATCAGCGTTTACCACTTTTGCATGGCCAGTGACACGCCAGTGACCGACCTTCTCTCATTACGAACGCGGATAACGCGGCGCGCCACACGCCAACCAAACACACACACACACACCTATTACTCATCATCGTCATCGGCTGGAGTTGAAGTCGATGCCGCTGGCTGCGGAATCACGCAATTCATCTCAGCCACCGGTACATGTATGTATGTACTTGTTTTTGTGCCTGTGGCTTGGTCAGCAGCATCAATGTCGTCTTCGTCGTCTGATCTGTGGGAGGCAAAACCTAGCAATTTCCATTCAAGTCATTTCCAGAGCTGCTGCTTGGTGGACGACGGTCACACATACACATAACACATCACATCGCTGACCGGCGGAATTTCATTTTATTACACCTCTTCGCATAACTTCTCAGCTTCAATTCCACCCAGCTGCTGCCGGTTTATAACTACTCTTGTTTTTTTATGATCAAAACACAAGAGGAATGGTAGCGATGATAATCGGACGGAGAAGCGCTTCATGTGCCCCCGCGTTTGCAGCTCCGACTCGGATGTTGCGGCGGTTGATTAGTATTAGCATGGAACTCAATATCCGTTGGAATGAAATTGCATGGAATGTGAATGACTCTGCGGTTGCGATGTGCATATAGACGCAGATCCTATCCGTGCGTTCGGAAGCATCACTCGAACAGAGCTATTATTACGCTAGAAGTGCATGGCGGTTATTCCTTTTTTTTGTGCCACATTTCGTCAAACACGTAAAAGTTCCACCCGATGGTAGTGAAATGAGAGAAATGGTGAGCGGCAGAAAAAAAAACTTTTGTATGCAGCAACCGAGCATATAATTAAACACCAAAACGGCACCCAAAAAAAGAGAAAAAAAATAACAATACCCATCAACCCAAGGACCGAAATACCACCGCGAAGTCATCAAACGGGATCTTCGCTGGTTGCTGCTGATGAATATTTCAGCGCAAAAGCGAATGCGGCGAAGTTTGAGAGTGTGTGATGAGATGGGAGGAAGAGCATCAGGTGGGTGGGTGGATGGTCGGCTGCACTCTTGTTTCCTCTTTCTCCAAATGGCTAACGGAACCAATGCGAATTTTCGATTATGAAAGAAAGTTGCTTAAGCTTCAGAGTTTGTTCAACCCGGGCCCCGGTGGGACCGGGACCACATCGCAACATACAGCGAGATAGATTACAGATGTGAGAAAGTCGTAAACGTTATTTTTTTTTCCTACAGCTTTTGGAAGTTTGCCCACGCCGAAATGGCAGCGGCGACAGATCTTGTAGTGGAAATCATTCAGTTGATGGGTTTTTATTGGCCGGGTTGTTTTGGGGTTTGCTTCATTGTGTTTGGCTGTGCTGTTTTTGGAAGTTCTAGGGGTGCGATACAACGAGGGACTAATTGTGAAAGTGTTCATCCATTTTACTATATTGTAATTGCTGAATTATTTTGGTTAGTGACTAATTTCTTATTTCTTCTCTCTTACAGGTAAGTTCTGTCAACAAGCAAGTGTAGCAGGTGCCTTAATCCCTTACCAATAGATTGTACCGGCGTTGTGAGTACCAGCAATTAGATTTATATTTTGAATATTCTTTTATATCCGGCACTACTCGTTCTGGGAGATTCGGGTTCAATGGTTTTTTTTTCAAACAATATGAATCTTCTTACGTGACTGATACATACGTAGTTTTGAGCTTGTCACTCAAAATACTACATGGAGAAAGTGTAATTTGTTTGGAACTTTAGTGTTGTTCTTGTTGTGCTTTCTTGAATAATGTTACATGCTCTGTGCGTTAAATACACTCAGAACAAGTAATTACCAATATTGTGGAACGGTGAGAATTTTATGTGACATATAAAAAAATCACAAACACATATTTTTCGTTTTTGAAATATTGTATTTTTACCTTTTTATGATTTAAACTAAATTTTAATTCACAACTTTTGTATACTTTTAGGCGAAACCTTTAACAAATATTTTTTTGTGTTCAAATAATTTTTTAATAAGCTGCGCATATCTGCAATTCAGGATGGTATTCATTCCCGTTGTATGATATATCTTTTTTACATAAAACATACGATAACGATAATACATACAATCATGGATTTTTATTGTTTCTGAGTTATCATTTATCAAATTTGACATTTTTTAGATTCAATTTGATATATCGATTATCTGAATCGGTCCAGTAGTTCAAAAGGTATTATTTTAAAAAAAAGTCATTTTTGGAAAAAGGGGAAAATTGATTTTTCAGACCATCATCGGTTAACTTTGAAAAATGATGACTCAAAAAAAATTACATCTCTAATTTTTGCATATGGAATGTAAAAAAATCTAGACTTTCAAGCAAAATATTAAAAAAAAATGACGCCCTCTAGTCCGATGCTCTAAACAAAAAAAAACAAATACAAACAATAATTACGAAAACATAATTAAATTTTTTTACAAGTTCAGTATTTTTTTAATGACTAACTAATTAGCTTGTTGATCATTCGAATTGGTCCAGTAGTTTGAATGTTATGATTTTTTGAAAAAAATGGGAAAATTTGAAAAAATGGGAAAATTTACCTAAAATAAACAATTTTTAATAGAAAAATTAAAAAAATACGGGCCTAATATTTTGCGATTTTGCGATTTTCACTAAAATCTGAAAACCATTATATCGGATTAGCATGGAATGGCTGTATTAGGGTGGCAGCGAAAATGGTCATGTAAAATTTCAAAAACCGAGGAGCTAAAAAATCAAAACTTTGAGTGCTTTGAGGCACCCCTAAATCATGTCCAATTGAGCTGAAATCTCGCCTAGGTCATTTTTGGACCAATAAACAAAATGTACATGGTCGATTTTTAAAATTCGATAATTTTGTTTTCCGTACGTTCATTGCCTCTCATTGCCTTGCCCAAAAGGTCGATTTTCGGCCAAAATTGTTTTTTTCGAGATGACACCAGATCTCGACGTTTCATGCGTTTTTACGTCATTTGGCATCGAAAAAAAATTTCGATTTTCCAAATTTCCTTTACTCCCCCTTGGAAGATTTTCAAGGATGAAAAAATCTATACTTTGAGCGCTTCAAGGCACCCCTAAATAATGTCCGATTGAGCTGAAATTTTGCACAGATCATTTTTTGAGCCAATAAACAAAATGTACATGGTCGGTTCTTCAAATTCGATAAATTTTTTTTCCATACCTTCATTACCTCTTAGGCTAAGTCCCAAAAGGTCGAAATAATTTTTTCGAGATGACACCAGATCTCGACTTTTCATGCATTTTTAAGTCATTTGGCATCGAAAATAAAAAATGCGATTTTCCAAATTTCCTTCACTCCCCCCTTGGAAGATTTTCGAGGATCAAAAAATCAAAACTTTGAGCACTTTAAGGCACCCATAAATCATGTCCGATTGAGCTGAAATTTTGTACAGGTCATTTTTTTGGACCAATAAACAAAATGTACATGGTCGGTTTTCGAAATTCGATGATGAAATTTTTTCCATACATCCATTGCCACCCTAGGCTGTATACTCACATACTCAACTATTTAAATGCACGTTTTAACATATACATTCCGAAAGGAATAATTAGGCAAAACATGTGGAATTTCTTAAAACTTTTTTTTTCTTCTCAATATTTGCATTTAAAAAATCACTATAATCTATATTGCGCATTATTTGCTATTTTTTTTTCGGTGTGCTCAAATGAATATTATTTCGCATAATTTGATTTTTATATTTTATATTTATTTTGTATACCTCGACAGTCTTTTGAGTGACAAGCTCAAGAAATTTCAGCCTTTCATTTGTATTGGCTCCAATTCATTTGTTTGAATGAATTTGTTGAAGCACCATCTCAGAATGCAGTGAAACGTTGTGGAAGTGAAGACATTCATCATTGACTTTGCATATTCGAAATCTCAAAAAGATTTGGACTATTTTTTGAAGAGAGGAAAAGTATTTTTTCTCAAAGTTTCACACAAAAATTTTTAACGCAAAACTATAAGACCCTAAAAAACTTTATCAAATTAAATCAAAATTAAATTTCATCAAAAATCAAAATTAAATTTCATCAAAAATCAAAATGCAGGAAAGAAATAAAGGTTTGTTTATTGAAAAAAAATCATTTAAAAATATCAAGAAGTTTCAAAACAAATTTTAAACTGACAATATTTTTTTTAAGAAACATGAAAAAGTTATTGGAAAAGCTCTGTTCATGCAGAAATGACTTTCTTCCTATGTACGGACGACTTGTTGCTTATTGTATGTCCTATTCACACATTATTTTCAAAATATTTTTTTTTAGAAAATGGAATTTGAATTTATTTATTTTTTAAATTGTTTGATATTTTAAAACTAAAATTTAAACAATTTCTTATATTTTTTTCACTGACCTAAATTTTTTAGGTCTTATAGTTTTTGAGTTAGGATTTATTAAAATTATGAGTTTTTTTCTAACTTTTTAAGAAAAAAAAAAAAATCTGATTCGGAAACTATGAGACATAAAAAATTTTAGTCAAAAAATGAATTGTGGGAAATTGTTTAAATAAATTTTATCATACAGACACATAAAACTAAATTTAAAAAGAATTACACTGATAAAAGTATTGTGGAAGTTTTAGAATCATTTTTCTCAAAACTTTTTTTGAAGTTTTTCAAGGATTCTAAAAACAGGAAAAAGTTGTTGTCAAAAAAAAAACTTTTCCTGTAGATATACCCATCTTACGATGTATGTATGGATGACTTGTTTTTAGATTAATTTTTCTTTTCGTTTTATATATATATATATATATATATATATATATATATATATATATTTGAAAAAATGTTTGAGCTATTTCTTTCTTTGACATAAACTCTGTTTTTTTGAAAGAAAAAGTTGTGACACAAAAACTATGAGACATAAAAAATTTTATTCAATAAATTTAAAAAGAATTACACGGAAAAAATAATATTGTGAAAGATGAGATTCATTTTTCTCGAAAACGTTTTTTTAAGTTTTTCAACGATTCTGCATACATAAAAAAGTTGTCCTGTTGCTCCTGTAGAAGTACCCATATTACGATGTTTGTATGAATGACTTCTTGGTTATTGTACGGGTTATTTATATATATTTTTTTAATTCAATAACCGTTTTTTAGAAAAATAAATTTAACTTAAAAAATTTTTGTGTTACCGTTGTTGAAGAAACGCGTAGAAGAGCGTATCTTCGTTCATTTTTGAATTTATCTAAATGTTAATTCAAAACATCTCGAAGACACACGCTTTTGGGAAGTTTATTGTCATGAACTTTATGATTTGAAAGCACCGCTTGATTGCTACATCGATCATGCAAATATTTGAGATTTTAGAAATTCACTAAAAATTTATCTTTGGGTTTTTTTTCCTCAAATTTCTCCATCCTGGTAACACGATCGAAATTACGGCTGTGACTTCATGCGTTCACGCCCTTTCACGAATGATTTTCAGATTATTCCAAACCGCAAACCGAACTTTTTTATTTTATTCGAAAAAAATTGTTTTATGTTTTATATTTTTTCACAAAACCTCATTAGCTTCCTACGACTGCTTGTTAGACATTCCGCCAAACAACCGAGTTTCCGAGCTAATTTGACGAAAGTATCATGCCCAAATGCTTACTTTAGTTTAACAAACATCTCCTGAGTCAAAAAAATGGAATACACTTAGTTTCCTAAGACTACTGCAATTGCAACATTTAATTCAAATCAGACCTCTCGAAGTCGATCGATCCACCATTAGGCGTGGAAACGCTTTAAAGGTTTTCAGCTTTTAATTTTCCAATTGTTTGTTAAGAAATCATTTGGTCACGAGGTGCTCGGTATACTTAGTTCTAGCTAATCTAGTTAATTGACCGAGTGGTAAGATAAGCAAAATAAATGTTTTTTTCTTATGTCAGGTTAAGTATTCGTATTCCAGTAAATGTTTTTGATGAATAAAGACGAATAACGAATGAGTTAAGTTGATGAACATTTATTGGAATTAAGAACCTACCAATTCGTCAGGATCTACCGCACGTATGCGACTCGTATGCTAACTTGCACTGTGTGATTTCGGCGTTAGCTTCGGTGTTGGTTGGAGCGAGACTAGAATGAAAATTGGATATGAACTTTCCTTTATTTTCAAGCCTGAAGCAAATATGGAGCCGAAGTGAATATTTTTCCTCTACTCTGTTTCTGCGCGTCAGTGCATGCACATGACTGAGCTTGCTTTGTGCTTATTTTGAGAATTCATTCTGAAACAAAAAATTGTCGTGTTCGTTCCGCACGGTCACTAGTGGTTTGTCGCAGTGAAAACAGAATTTGTTGCGCAGGTTTTTTTAGCGGATCCAATCTGTTGTCAGTATTGCAACCTCAAAATTGTGCCTCACAACTACGTTAGGTGTTCGTTTTGGTTGGCACAGTTTGAGGAGCACAGATTGGACCAACCAGAACGTGGAATTTTCGTTTAGATGGTGCTTAAATTTTTTGGAACTATTCAATAGTTTTTTCAAAAATAAATTTATATATAATTTTATTTATTGTAATTATCGCGTAGAGCATTATTACTTTACATACTCAATTTTTAGATTTTCATTTCAAAGCTTTGGTTGAGAGTCATCGTTTGCTAATAGATTTATATCGGAAAACAATCTTTTTGAATGACCTTTTTCGAGTCGAGTTTTTCGAATAAAATTTGAAGCCTCTCTAATTCTATAGAAGAAGGGGATGAACAAGTTTCATCTTCAAAAAATGAAAACGATGAATGAAAAGCATTACTCGATCAAGAATGTTCAATGTTAAACCGCTCAAAACCGTTAGGATTCATTCATAAACCAGTATTTTCGATATCACATAAAAATGGATTGGACAAAAATTAGATCCATTTGGCAACTCAAAGTGAAAACAAAATTATTTATCAAACAGAAACAGAACCGAAATCGGGGTTCGAACTACTACATATGAGTCATTTAGACAACAATTAATTCATTTTGAACAAGCATTGACCAAAAAACGATTAGAATATACAATCAGGGACGGAACCGTACCGGAACCGTTGAACGCTCTTCTAACGAGCAACTACCCCAAGTTTGTTTTCCAAGTTATTAATACTAATTGTTGACGCCTTGAAGATTTTCACAACAAACTTGCATTTAAAATTGCATTAAGAAATTAATGAGCATTGCGACGCATTTAAAACTTTTTAGTTTAATGTTTCGGCGTCGACACTGTTTCATACTGATCGCTATCAGTTGTGGAAAATCTACTGCAAATGCATTTTTCTATTTTACAGGTGAACATTCGTTTCAAAACAAGATAGCATGGCCGAAACTGCAGGTCGAAAATAGCAAACTAGCAATCAGAAAGTTTGCTGAGTCCCCAAAAATAGCAATTGAATTCTTCAGAGCATTTTGATCTTATTCTTGTTACTATGCATGTTGGTGAGTTTCCTGCCAAAAGCAAAGGAAAGCCTTCGAGGAGTCGATCAAACGCATGCATAAATGTGTCGCAGTCGATAGGGATGATTATATTTTTAATTTAGTGGAAATTATGACTCATGTTCTCAGTGGTAAATTTTTGTTGTCCAGACATAAAATTTCATCGTTCCAACAGACCATCGAGCGTTCACTGCTTCCACATTTCTCTTCAATGCAGCAAATTGAGCGACCGTAACCAGATCAAAGAAACCCTTTTGCAGATCATGCAACCGTAATCGCTGGGACTGACGACTGGTTCTGCACACTTGTGAGGAAGGTAGATAGCGCTGTGAACAGCCTACGCCACGTTCGTGTGTAGATGAGAAGAGGAAAATCAGGTTCTCTTGTGCGACCCGTTACAGAAAGCCGAATCAACTTTTTTGACCTTGACGAAGATCCGTCAGATTGTCTCGCTCCAGTCTGCGGTGAGTTCTGGGAAATATGAAAATATGAAATGGACGGAGATTATTGGGTGGCAGTTCAACCGAACAGACCGAAATAGAAACATAATAGTATAATTAGTTAATGGGAATTTCGCAGAATGCCAACCTACAGGGTCTTTCAGATTAAACGCTCATGCAACAAATTCTAATAACTTCTACAAAAGTGATCCGATTTGTATCTGTAAAAAACGAAAAGAAAGCTCATTTTAGGACATTTTCGATGTGACCACCCTTTTTTCGGTGAACAAAATTCTTCATGCACAACTCTAACATTATTACTTCGATGCTGTTGAAAATTCGAGTTATTTCTTCTTTAAGTGGCTCCAAAATTTGTGGCTTATTAACATAGCAACGGTCCTTCACGTACCGTTATCATCCCGAAGTGGGGAATGCAGTGTTACCATCGACGGAGCGAAAAATTTGTATAAGGAGCTATTCGTTTTTTTTTTGTGTGAGCATTTAATCTGAAAGACCCTGTATAATGTGAACTACAAGCATTATTGCGTGCAACAATCGCCGAAATTTGTTAGTATGTGAATGAATTATGTCCAAAAAATAGAACGGAACCGATTACGATAAATAGTTCCACCCATTAATTAAGCGTTTACGATTGACGGGAGATTTTTTTATCGGGTGACAGGGGAAAAAGACGGATACCCATTGGAGAACACAATACCAAAACCTACCCACCCCTTCACACCATCACCGGCATATTTCAGCAATGTGTTTTTACCACAAATACCCCGACAATTTGTAGTTTCGGTCGTTCTTCGCATTCTCCGTTCTCACGTGCCAGATGGAGGTTTTCGAATAAAATCACCGCGTTTTTTTTCTCTGCTCGCCTCTTCCATAAGCGACTTTTCTTGTGGTGCAAAAAAATCTCATGCGCTGCGATCACGTAGCGCATTCATCATCATCGAATTGGCTGTGTTGAAATACCTGTTTCGTTGTTCGCTCCAAGCAGAAGTGGAGCAGTTTTCACAATGGTCGCCTTTAGTGAACAAATTACCCGTTTGTTTATCCGGTAAATTTATTTGAAAAAAAAAAACGAAAGATAGGCAATACTTATGTTATATGACTCGAATGTGTGAAATATATGAATCACAACCAGGAAATTTTACGAATACTTGCCTTGACGCATTCGAGATTGCTGAGCTCCATCCTCCCCTCCCTAGCATTCGGCCGTAAACAACTGCTGCAGGATACTCCACCACTGGCTCTCGAGTCATTTTCAATAACACATTCCATCGCTGTGATTTATCGTCTGCAGCAGCAGCAACGTTCAACGAAACAGAACCATTCACGCTCAATCCTCTCCACACAGGCCTTGTCAAGTTTGGCTAAGTGTGTAATCAATAAATTAACGCCAACATCACCGGGTATCCTTCGTACGACCGACTGCCGCTATCACACATGTGTTTGTTCCTAGGGATTGCTGGATGCGTTCTTCTTGCCAATTTTATGAGAAATTCTTGTTTGATTGAATTTCGGGGTCATAGTCTATCAATCAAAGGTGATGGTGCGTTTCTTTGGATACGATAGCAAAACATGCTATCAATTTTTCGTATTGATTCATCCTTTCGAAAATAAGATTGAAAATGTTCCTTGTTCACCCAGACCTGCTTGGGAAACCACTTGCAAGGTTCTGGTCCGAAACACAAATGATACCACTGTTTAGAAACCCATGAGAGATTTCTGTTTAGTAATAAACTTCAAATGCTACGTGCTAAAATGTGATAAAAATCTGAAATTTATCCCAAATGACACATGTTATGCTACTTTTGCTACATTGTTGAACCATTGACGAATATATTACCCTTAATACGTTGAGCCCCGCGCCGTTGTGGACATTGAACTTTTCGTTAGAAAAGCGTCACTGAGGCTGGTAGTTATGAAATAAGCCCTCCAGAGAAAGATTACGTGTTATATCAACCATCACAATATCTTCTAAGCCTTATAACAAAAAACCTAGCTTCGGGAATCAATGCATTTTACCAGCAGACAACAGATTAACTGTTGAACAAACAACTTCACATTTGAACAGCATGATTGAATAAATGATGCAGTTAAACCTTGTGAAACAAATCAGTCGAAAGAAAACAGAAGAAAATTTCTATTTATTTTCATTTTTGCTAGTAATGCTGTATATGCTCATATAGGGCAGATATAAAGCTAAGCAAGAAAGAGTTATAAAGCCTTTAAAATGCTACAGTAACTGCTTATAATAAGGATTACTGGTACATATGACGAATTTCATGCCAACTCGACTGGCCGTTGGCAGCACCATTTCAGATAGCAGTGAAACGTTGTGGGTGTACATACATGGGTCATTTAACACGTTAAGCCAAGCGTCGGTCCCTAAGGGCCGACGTTGAGCTTTTTGGTATGAGAATGCTGACTGCCTGGGACTGACAGTTACAAAATAATTAAATAAAAACATATATGGTTTGTTTTTGGATATTTACAAAATGAAACTACTTTCTAGTCGAATTGCTGACTATTTTCTATTTATACAATAACTATCTTTGGGAAGTGGGACCGACACTGATATTGTGCAAATGCTCTTGATGCGCGCTGAATGAAGAGCGCAGCTAGAAAAAATCGGGGCTTAACGTGTTACGCACCTTTGCATACTTGAAATATTCGAAAAATAATTAGAACACTTTTTGGAAAAAGCCAATTTTTTTTTCAATTTTTTACAAGAATTTATAACATAAAAACTATGATACCTACAAAGTTCATGTCAAAGGATGAGATTATTTGAATTTTCACAAAAAAATACCTAAAATTTTTTGGAAAAAACTTTCGCTGACAAAAAAGCTATTTAAAATTTTTTTCTCAAGTACGTATTTTTTTAAAATTCCCAAAAATATATATATATATATATATATATATCAATAGCCTATACAATTTCCAACAAATCGTCCATACATCGTAAGATGGAAATAGTTTGTCGAACAACAACTTTTTCAAGTTTTTTTTGAAAAATATTCAACTAATCCTATTTTTTTTAAAGTCAAGATAGCGATATAGTGTAATCGACAAAGTTTTAGATCTTATTAAAATCTGAACTTTTGTCGAAGACGTCAACATTCTATCTGTTATAGTTTTTGGAATATAAGTCATTCTTGTATGAAGACTCCTGAAAACAATAATGTTTTGCTCGTAACATTTTTGTGTGTAAATTCTCACGTTTGACATGTTCTTGGCATGTTTCTAAATAGAGAAAAGTTAGCAGATCGTGCAAATTGCGATAATTTCTACATAAAAAAGTAACGATTAACATGAAAAAGTTGATGTTCGAAAAGCTTTTTCCATGTAAATGTGCCCATCGCCCGATGTATGAAAAACTAGTTGGAAATTTTAAGGCTTATTTATATCTTTTTTTTCAGAATTTTAAAAGCATATTTTTTCGAGAAAAATGAATTTTAATTTTCAAATTTTTTTTACAATGAAATTTTTTCCAAAAATTTGTTTGATAATTTTTAATGAAAACCTAAGTAATTTCCTACATTTCATTCTCTGACCAACTTTTTGTAGATCTTATAGTTTTTAAATTAAGATTTTTCGAAATAAAGTTTAAAAATTCAAAATTTAAAAAGAAACCTACAAAAAAATCTATCAGACCTACAAAATTTTAGTCAAAGAATAGAATGTAGGAAACTATTTTGGTTTTCATTCAAAATTACCAAAGAATTTTTTGGAAAAATTTCATTGATCAATGGAAAAACAATCATTGACAAAAAAATATTTTGAAAATCAAAATTCATTTTTCTCAGAAACATAAGCTTTTAAAATAAAATAAAAACAAAGAGAAATATTCGCGACATAGCTATCTTTTTGAACTTTTTCGTAGTCCTACGTCAACAATGGTGTGGTGTGGGCGACTAATGCACTAATTTCGATCACAAAATCATATTCGATGTACGGACCCAGGTGGGTGCTTGTTATCTAATATTATTCAAAATTGATCGCTTCCGATTCGATAAAAATTTGGATTCATAATATGAATATATACTTCCCAGATATACTATACTGGATCTCAGATTTGAGAGATATTAGATTGTAGGTACTACATTCTGAATTCCAGATAATATAGTCGATTCAGCTTTGATAATACATTGGGTTGGGGATTAAGTTCGTAGTGTAGATTTTATTTAAACATTAACAATAATTTTTATATTCGCCGCAGTTCATTTTTTTCCTCCAATTCTCGACTGGTTTTGCTACCATTCTCCTTAAAAAGTGAATTGAGACGTTCTCCATTGAATTCAGAAGTGGCGAGACATCGACGTTAAAATTACAATGTTTACACGTCGCAAATGTCCCGGAATACTTCGGCAACTCTTTGACCTCGATAAAAAGCAAAGAAAAGCAGGTGTAAAAAAAAATAAAATAACTCAAAAATAAAATTAACATAGTTTTGCAGATTTTATCGAATGAATACTTACCTTTTGCCATATAGCAAACCAATCGTTGTAAAATAAATGAAATATAAAAACGCTATGAACTTATTCCCCAGCCCAATACCACAGCTTATCTTTCTCTACACGTTTTCGAAATATCGAAAATAGAAGTCTCCCAAGAATAACTTCCGTCGGCAACGTATCTATCATAATAAAAAATATACTTTTTTAAACAAGTCTAATCGTAAAATATGAAGCATTATCTCAACCCACTAGATAAACACAATCCCACGATTTGATTGGCTGCTAATTTTGTGCTTTTTTTATTTGTACCGACCAAAAGGAGTGACTGCGAAAACAATCGTAGCTATCCACCGTACATATCAATCTGTCCAAAGGATATAAGAAAAATAAAAAACCAAACCACCTTATATTGGCCTCACTCTACTCAACCACAGTCTCGCACCAATTAGCGTGAAGACAACCGTCTTTCCTAACGCTTTTTCGGATCTTTTCCAACAGAGATAAGTTTTCATAGGAGAACCATTCTCGTGTTTTCGAATTTTGTTCGGTTGAGGCACCGCATCGATTTTCATGCCGTTTGGTGGAGGGTGCTTTCATATTTTTGCACCACACGTACATATTTTTTTAGTGTTTTCATGCGTTACCAAAGGTAGATTTGAGGTGGTTAAGAAATGTGAAATAATGGTGCTGGTGGAATATAATCGTGTGATTTATCATTCCTCACTCATCCAGGTAGCGACCGTACGATTCAATGAAAAGATAGTACGTATCGCGTCGGTTTTCATACCGTTAGGTTAAGAGTGATTGTGTAAGACTGAATCACACGCGAGCATTTTAGATTTTATGCGTTGTCAATGTTTGTGGTATTACAAATGTTGAATCACCTGTGGCTACAGTGCGTGCATGATGTATTACGTACGTTGGTAATAAGGAGAGGAATTTCGACATATGGCCAGCTTGTGCATTGATCTCGCGAGAACAAGAATGAGTCATATATAAACCATCTTCTGCCGCTTCTATAAAACCACAGCCCTTTTCGGAACTCGGAAAATTGATACTTTTCGAAGCAATACCCGAAATAATGAGAAGCCAATTGATTTTTTTTACCGGGAAATAGTTCGTGTGAGTTTAGGAGTGTTTTGGGCTCTTGGTGACTTTTTCCGACCGTTCATTCAATTTTCGGGAATTCGTGTATTATTTCCGGGTTGAAAATGGCGTCAAAATGCAGCGCATTTTACGACAGATATGAGGAAGGTATTTTCTAGTGATGAGAGCTGCGTTCATCGGTTGAAAACTGAATATAAAAAAAAATTCCGCTGTGGTTGATATCGCCTCGCAACACTCAACCGATTCGCGGTTGCTGTTGTCTCTTCAACACACAACTGTTTCGGTTTGGATTGATTGTTGCCTTTCTGCGAGAGGTGCCGCATAATAGAATTGGTGTATCATTTCATTGGGTCCGATTTTATTGCGAGCGTTGGAGATGTAATTTCGTTAAAAAAATATTGACTAATTCATTTTCGGGTAGATTACCTCACGTACAAGTCAAGTGGTCATTTGAAAAAATCGAACATATGAAAATGATACATAATATTTAAAAAACTATTGTCTCCTTGGTGTGTTCTCCTCATGAATACTTTTCGCCGCAGCTTAAAAATATATCAAAGATTTGACAGATTGTGAGTTTTGTTGGACTAAAATGCTTCATCAACACAAAAACAACCCACACAGCAGTTGAGGATTGTCAAACAATTTTTTTTCCAATAGCCTACGAGTTATTGAACCTTATTTGAGACAGACGCGGACATGCTACATGCTACCAATAACAATCGATCGATTTGAATCGTACACTGCTCAAACATCGACCAAGTAAACCAATTGGTCATATAACATAAGATCATGTTTCATTGTGACAACGCTTCTTCACATACGACAATTCGATTTATCGATTTTGGAACAAATGCAGATTCGTTCTACGTGTACATCTGGAAAATATTTCCTAAATGTTTTTGTTAACATGAAGACAAATTTTGGCATCGAATTCATATGTTGTTATGATGTAACGCTTTTGATACTTTTGTCATTGAGCAGAGGATAGGTATGGCCTCAATTATATTCTGCCTAAAGTTGATGAAAAACATATCCCCTCGCAGACTAACCATAGGCCTCGACCCAAACCCAAAAGGCTTTACACCGAGGATCACTTCTACACCATCAATTGCACGTCAAGCACCCTTTTTGTGGCAGTTGTGCGCGAAAGAGTAAACGACGATCCGTCCAGAATCATCCGATGGTGGGGAACCGTAGGAATGAACCATTTTGAAAAAAAAGAACCGTGATGCAAAAAGCGAAAGTCATATCGCCGCACACTTTCGGTGCGCAACGAATCGCGACGCGTTGATGGAGGCTATGCCGAACTGACGGCGGCGACGAAAAGTGATGGCCACTCATGATGACTGTCATATGTGCGAATCCTGCCTGCAGCAGCAGGCAGCGATGCGAAGTGGTGGGTTTCATTTTTGGGCTCTGCGATAATTTCGACATCATTCGATGCGGTGGTTATTTGCGTTGCGCCTGTGTGATGGTATACAACAGGGGAACACATCATTTCATTTTCGGGTTTGGGTTATGGTGTGAGATAGCAGCAGTTTGCGCCAACAGAAATACGTCATTTGATACGACTGACGTCGTTATTAATAGACGGGTGGTGTATGATAATCAGCCATGCCAGCCAGCAATTGGAATTTCATCGTTTTATGTATTGCATTTACACAGCATTGGTACGGTTTCATTCAATTATGTGACATCAAATGAACGACGATTTTAAATCAAGCGTAATTGTGAAGATTAAAATGATGGAATTCACAGCAGTTGAAATATGGTATTAAGCGTATTCTGGTGGATCCGTTCCGAGTATCATACAAGTGCAAATTTTTCTAGCGAAACCATTTTTAATAAGTATTTATTTTCTATCGTGGCTTATACAGGTAATGCATAATGCATATTCCGGCCAGATTTCCCCCAAGTCTGCATATTTCATGCATTTATAATTGAGGCTGGAAATTAATGGCACCGGTTCTACATAGCTCAAATTAAAAAAAAAACATCATTAAGATTGGATAAAACACTTTACCAATGTTTATTGAAGTATCAATACTTGTATTCGATAGTAAATTACAATTTTGACATTGATGGGAAAGAACGTGGAAACCCAAATATTTTTTTTTTAATTCGTTTATTTTTACAGGCTCAGTTACTTAAGTTTAAAGGAGCCGAATTCTTAAATATAATTTTAAAACTATATATATAAACAATTTTCTTACATCTATGGTTAGTAAGGTGGAAAACCGATTACTCACGGTGTACTCGAGTTTAGGAGGGTGACATATTTTTAGGAGAAGGATGGGATATAAGGAAATTGTAACAATGTTGATGAACACTCAATTTATAAATCTATTCGTATATCTATAGTTTATTTACATTTCAACTTATTCTACTATTTATAGCAAGGGGACGAATTACCCGCAAAGGAAGGAAAGGAGGGTATAAGGATGTAGGGACAATCACACACGAAGATCTATAGCTTTAAGGAAAACATATATATGGGACATGTAATCAAGGTCTAACCGAGCCAACACATCTCTCACCGGCACATTGGGCTGTCTTCCTCGGGCCCGAAGGGAGTTTTTTAAATTCGATCTGGCGACCAGATACACCTCGCACGACCAAACAATGTGCTCGATGTCGTGATAACCTTGGCCACAAACGCAGAGATTGCTGCTGGCAAGATTGAAACGGAAGAGTAGTGCATCTAACGAACAGTGATTGGACATGAGTCGGGAGAAGGTGCGAATAAAGTCCCGACTCGAGTCTAGACTTTTGAACCACGGTTTGAGGCTAACCTTAGGGATAATCGAGTGAAACCACCGGCCTAATTCATCTTCATTCCACTTGCGTTGCCAGGTGGCGATGGTATTTTTGCGGACTAAAGAATAAAATTCATTGAAGGCGATTTGACGCTGATAAATATCGCCTTCAATTGCACCTACCTTTGCTAATGAGTCAGCCCTCTCATTACCCGGAATGGAGCAATGCGAAGGGACCCAGATAAAGGTAATGACATAACAGCGTCTGGATAAAGCACTCAAAATTTCTCGTATTCTCTCAAGGAAGTACGGTGAGTGCTTTTCCGGCCTCACTGAACGGATAGCTTCGACAGAGCTAAGACTATCCGTTACAATGTAATAGTGTTCAACAGGTCGTGAGGCGACGCTGTCCAGCGCCCAATGAATTGCTGCCAATTCAGCAATATACACTGAGCAAGGATTCTGAAGACTGTGTGAGGTGCTAAAAAATTCGTTGAACACTCCAAATCCTGTGGACTCGTTTATAGTGGACCCATCAGTAAAGTACATATTATCGCAATTGATACCCCCATACTTTTCATCGAAGATCGTTGGAGCGATCCTCGATCGTTGGTAATCTGAATATCCATGGATATCTTGCTTCATGGACAGATCAAAATGCACAGAGGAATTGATGTAGTCAAGGAAACAAACACGGTTGGGAATATACGAAGAAGGATCAACCTGCATGGAGATGAATTCATGATATGAACTCATGAATCCGGAGTGAAAATTTAGCTCGATCAGCTGCTCAAAATTTCCGATCACTAATGGGTTCATAACCTTACACCGGATGAAGAACCGAAGAGATAATAAATTGAAGCGATCTTTTAGTGGGAGTACGCCTGCCAAAACCTCGAGACTCATGGTATGCGTTGAGGGCATACATCCCAACGCGATACGGAGACAAAGATACTGAATTCGCTCGAGTTTAATGAGGTGTGTTTTGGCAGCTGATTGAAAACAGAAACTGCCATACTCCATCACTGAGAGAATAGTTGTTCGATACAACATTATAAGATCTTCTGGGTGGGCTCCCCACCAGGTGCCGGTAATTGTACGGAGAAAGTTTATTCTTTGTTGGCATTTTTTACTCAGAAACCTAATATGGGCCCCCCAAGTACATTTGGAGTCGAACCAGACCCCAAGATACTTGAATGACATAGCATGAGTGATCGGTTTACCCAAAAGTTGAAGCTTTGGTTTTGCTGGTCTATGCTTCCTAGAAAAAACCACCATCTCTGTTTTCTCCGTGGAGAATTCGATCCCTAGCCCAATGGCCCAGGTTGAAAAATTGTTCAAAGTATCTTGTAAGGGTCCTTGCAGGTCGGATTCGTTTGGTCCTACGACAGACACCACTCCATCATCTGCAAGTTGTCTTAGGCTGCAATTTTGTGTAAGGCAATTGTCGATGTCGCTTACATAGAAGTTGTACAAAAGGGGGCTTAAACATGAGCCCTGGGGGAGGCCCATGTAAGAGACCCGACTTACTGCCGAATCTCCGTGAGAAAAGTTCAAATGTTTCTCACAAAGCAAGTTATATAACATATTATTCAATAGAGGCGGCAGACCCCGAGAGTGTAATTTGTCCGACAAAACCTCTATTGAAACAGAATCGAAGGCCCCCTTTATGTCCAAGAATACTGAAGCCATTTGTTTTTTTTCGGCGTAAGCCATTTGAATTTCTGAAGAAAGCAACGCAAGACAATCATTCGTCCCCTTGCCCCTGCGGAACCCATATTGTGTATCTGAGAGTAGGCCATTCGTTTCAACCCATCGATCAAGGCGAAACAAGATCATTTTCTCCAACAATTTCCGTATACAAGACAGCATTGCTATTGGGCGGTACGAATTGAAGTCGGACGCGGGTTTTCCGGGTTTTTGAATAGCTATAACTCGTACTTGTCTCCAATCATCTGGAACAATATTATTCTCCAGAAACCGATTGAATAAATTCAACAAGCGATGTTTCGCCACATCAGGGAGGTTTTTCAGCAAGTTGAACTTAATTCTATCCGATCCCGGAGCAGAATTGTTACATGAAAGGAGAGCAAGAGAGAATTCTACCATCGAAAACTCAGAATCAAGATCGCACCTATCTTGTGGTATATCTCGAACAATTTTCTGCACGGGAGCGGAATCGGGACAAACCTTCCGTGCAAAATTAAAAATCCATCGATGTGAATATTCTTCGCTTTCATTCGTTGAAGAGCGATTTCTCATGTTTCGAGCCACTTTCCATAATTTTTTCATTGACGTTTCTCGTGACAAACCTCCCACGAAATTTCGCCAATAAGCACGTTTTTTCCCTTTGATCAAGTTTTTAAATTGATTTTCAAGGTCCAAATACGTCTGAAAATTTTCAGGGGTTCCACGTTTCCGAAAAGCTTTAAATGCATTCGATTTTTCTACATAAAGCTTGGAACATTGGCTATCCCACCATAGATTGGGAGGCCTTCGGGAAATGATGGAACCTGGGATGGGTTTCGTTTGAGCGCGAACCGCGCTGTCATAGATCAAACGAGAAAGGAAGTTATACTCCTCCAATGGAGGTAAACCATCTCTGGAATTGATGGCTAGAGCAATCGCGTCCGCATATTTTTTCCAGTCAATGTGTCTTGTGAGGTCATATGCCATGTTTATAGATTCAGAAGAATTCAACCCAATGGTGATGGAAATTTTGATTGGCAAGTGATCACTACCGTTGGGGTTCTGGATTACATTCCACTTGCAATCTAACGATAGTGAATTCGAGCAAAGCGAGAGGTCAAGAGCACTTGGGTTAGCAGGAGGTTTAGGTACACGTGTTGTTTCCCCAGTGTTCAAAACGGTCATATTGAAGCTGTTACAAAGGTCATATATCAACAATGAACGATTGTCGTCGTACTGTTCCCCCCAGGCAGTTCCGTGAGAGTTGAAGTCTCCCAAGATCAATCGTGGCTCAGGAAGGAGTGAGCACATGTCATCAAGTTGCTTGCGGCTAACCGCAGCTCTCGGAGGCCAATACAAGCTGACAATACAGAGGTCTTTGTCTCTGATGTTTGCATGACAAGCAACAGCTTCGATCCCTCCAATAGGTGGAAGGTCAATTCTAAAAAATGAGTGGCACTTATTGATCCCCAAAAGCACCCCTCCGTATCTATCATCACGGTCCAAGCGTATAATATTAAAATCGTGGAAAGAGATATCATCTCGCGAAGAAAGCCAAGTTTCGGACAGAGCAAAAACATCACAATTGAAGTTATGAATTAAAATTTTGAATGTATCCAATTTAGGGGTAAGACTACGACAATTCCACTGTAAAACAGTGATATCTCCGACCTCTCTATTTGAATTAGACATCAAGAGAGATAATCATTGCAAGGAGGGGCCATGTATGCATCAATTGTTGCAAAATTGTCTTCAATACTGGAAGCATTGAGATGACAAGGGTTCTGATGGAGTCAGAAACATTAAAACACTTGAAGATTTGGTCCAAAAGGTCAGACAACTTTATAAATCCCGATTGGGAAGTTGAACTGGACGGAATAACAGGGACAGTTGGGGTTTTTGATGTCCCCTCGAGTGCTGGGCCATTCGAAGGTGAATTATTCCCACGGAAACCAGGAGGAACCTGATTTTGCTTGTCCGCTGCACTCGATTTTTTAGGCATGCTAACAGGGGGTATCACCGGAGGGGCTTGTCCTTGAACTTTGGGAATGTTCACATTTTTGCGCCGGGGATTCCCTTGGAAAATGAACGGTGTGCCCCCGTTAGCTGTGTCCGCTTCTATTTCGTCAACGGGCAACGTGGCGAAGACATTTCGTGTGTTGATTGGTTGTTGTTGTTGGGCCAGTGGAGAAGCGCCCTTTAAAATATCCGCAAAAGTGCGTTTCGAGCGTTCCTTCAAAGAGCGCTTCTGTTTCTCCCAGCGACTCTTGTAAGTTTCACAAACTGAGAGCTCGTGTGGGGATCCCCCGCAATATGGACATTTATGCTCAGTCGCACTGCAGGATTTCCCCTCATGTTGCTCTCCGCAAGTGGTACAGCGCTCCTTGTTGGCACAATAATCCGAAGTGTGACCAACTGACTTGCATTTGTTGCAAGTCATGGGCTTTGGCACGAAGAGTCGCACAGGTAGTCTCAATTTGTCCACCATAACGTAGTCAGGGAGGGCGGCACCAGCAAAGGTGACTCGAAACGAGTCGGACGGCGTAAATTTAGTTTGGTCCCCATCATGGGAAAGTTTCCCGAGTTGGCGACAGTCCAAGATTTTCATTTCCTTTGAGGGGAGCTTCTTGAACTTGCCTTTTCCTTCTGCTTTTATTTGTTCGCTCGTCAGACCCGTTTCAGTTATCACCCCCTCAATTTCTACGTTATGGGAGGGTATAAATGTTCGATATTCAAGAGTGAAATGTTGATCAGTAACAATCTCGTTTGCGTGTTTCCGTTCATTCACGACAACTCGCAATTTGTTCGGTCTAACCCTGCGAATTTCAGATACAGAAGTGTATCTGGCCAGATCTTTCATGATCTGAATCACGTTAAGGTTTTTTCCTTTCGGTTTTGGCCGGAGGAAAACAACCCAAGGGCCAGTTCCAGGTGCATCTTCTGGATAAACTCTGACACGTGGAGCGGAGACAACAGAGGGGGAAGACGAGGACGAGGACGAGGACGAGGACGAGGACGAGGACGAGGACGAGGACGAGGACGAGGACGAGGACGAGGACGAGGACGAGGACGAGGATGAGGATGAGGACGAGGACGAGGATTGGGTTGGTTCGGAAGCATCAGAAGGGGGAAGCGAAATCGGTTATGGGAGAGGGGGAGTGGAAGTAACAGTGGGTTGAGAAGGGAGGCTTGCAATTTTCTTAGAGGGGGGCTTGGTAGGATGAGCGGATTCGTCCCCAGAAGAATTATCTTCCTTATGAGGGACTCGTTTATGTTTTTTCCCAGATCTTATATGAGATTCATTATCGGAGATCTCCATCTCTGGAGATCCTCCACTATTCTCCATTTTACAAAAATTTCTGTCTTATTTCTAAATTATTATTGATTTTAACAATAATCTTAAAAAAAAAATTGCAAAAAAAAAATTATGATAATAATATTGGCGGTGATACCCCCTGACAACAACAACAACAATGAACAAATGAATTGAATAATAATAAATATGTGTACCTTAATATATAAGTTGTTCCAATAATGCGCTCTACTGCCCTAACCAGGGAGAGACAGAGGCTACGCGCTACGGAGACAACACAATAGCGCAAGAATAGCTTACGCAGCCACGTGATGATGAATCCCGTTTGCGACAGTCACGCGATGGCGATCCCGTTATGCCGAATCAGTTCAACAGCCGCAATCCGGCTCGCTGCAAGAGCGCTGCTTCTTTTGTTCCTTTCGTCCACTTCACAAAAGGTCAGATCGAAAGCGGACAGCAATGACCTTCACTCGTACCAATAGCACAATAGCAAAAGTGGCAACGCACAATACCGACACTGAACTTTACTCGTCAAGAGTTGGATAGCGAATGAAACCCAAATATTTGAAGGTGTTGAATTGAAAGAAGTATTGGCAGTTTGTCATACGCAACTAGAATTGGCAACAACATTAAATGTCGGCCGATCAATTGTATAAAGGCAGTAGTAATGATTAGGCTGACCAAATAGTTCAGGAAAGAAAATGGGACACGAAAGCTAAACAAATTTTATATTCTGATCTTTTTCAAAGAATTTTATTAAGTAAATAAATCTTAGTATAAAACAAACAAACATTCCTAGATGTACCTATTTTGTTCTCCATAACGAAGGAATATTTAGATTATGAAGCGACATTGCGAAGGAGATTTTTGGAAGTTTTATAATATAACTAGCTGACCCGGTAAACATCGTTCCGCCCAAAAATTGTTTTTTGTTATCAATACCTTCAAACATTCACGTTTTCTTACTATGAGCAAGTTCATGAGTCCAATCGCGGAACTGTTCATTGATTGATCTTCTAATCGACCCCGTTGAATTTACCTTTTACTGTAAAATTCCTAGTATTTCTAACAAAATTCATCATTATAATATCAGATTATTTTCAGACACAATTCTCTTTCAAGATTTTTCAACCACTTGCAAATAACATGTTTCTCCGTTGCATGGAATAAATGTTTTATACAGAAAATATGATAGACCAAAGACAGCCCTAAATCAGACAATTCCTTCCTCGAGTTCTGCTCTTATCAACACATTCGGCGATACTTTTTTATTGGTATAGATAGAAGAAGATATAGGAGTGCGTTTCATCACATTAAAATCCATTTTCAATGTCGAACAAAGATCAATTTCGCTAGCGCAAACATCAAATGGACTAACAGCACTTATCACTATGTAATTGTAGACCATATAGGAATTTAATTTTCCAAATTTCCCCTTTTTCTTTCAGAGTTTTACAAAAATCTTCAATTGTCATGTTTTTTTAACAAACTGATAGATATTTTTCATTATCTTCTCCTACACTTTAGGCATATTCGCTGAACTAAATGTTATTTTTTTTCATATTTATTCTTTCTATTTTGGTCCACTGCTTCGTTTTTTCTTCTTTTTGTTTTTCTGGTATGGGACATTTCATATAGCACATGAACACTGACAGATTTTAGATAATTTAATTTCTTCATAACTACATTGTGTCAGCCACTGTCGGCCGAATCGTGCCCACACTCACCTGCTGGAGCTGTTGGGGGAGGACCGATAAGCAACAGTCGGTCACGTGCTTCACGGTAGGAATCTCCCAATTCCTCACTACTGGTGTCAAACCACCATAAAAACATCTATTGCACCCTAAAACCTCCACATGCCAAATTTAGTTCCATTTGCTTGATTAGTGCTCGAGTTATGCAGAAATTTTGGTTTCATTTGTATTGCAGCCCCCCCTTAGAGAGGGGGGTGGAGAGTCTAACCACGATAAAAACATTTATTGCTCCCTAAAACCTCAATATACCTAATTTGGTTTCATTTGCGTGATTAATTTCCGAGTAATGTAGACATTTGTGTTTAATTTGTATGGCCTTAGAGAGGGGGGGCTGTCATACCAACTATGACGAAAACCTTTCCCGGCCCCAAAAACCTCTACATACTAATTTTCATGCTAATCGGTTCAGTAGTTTCCGAGTCTATGAGAATCAGACAGACAGACAGAAATCCATTTTTATATATATATATAGATTTATAACATTCCAGATCGAAGTTCTGTTCGATAATTATCATAACTTTCATGGTTTCAACATTGAGTCGAGACTTTTCCTTTGTCCACATATTGTCCATATTAGAAAAACTCCTCTTACATTTGCTGTACTACCAGATAGACTCAAAATATAGAGCAATTCCACGCCAAAACAACCGATTTTAACGCGACTCTCTTCGATTTTTTTTACGTAGGACTGCGTTTTTCAGTGAGTATGCCAAATTAGAAAACAGGGCACGATTTTATGAGTTAACGTTAATAACTACCTTCGCTACGAATTAATTTTAATGATTATATTATGATATTTGATATTTGTTCTACCCATTTGTGTGCTTACCTACCTGTTAGGTTAGATTGCAATAGGTGAATAAAGAAAACACGATCTGGTTGACTTTTTGCTGTAAATATTTTATTATTATTTCATGTTGGATTTCATTCTGTGTAACTCACAATTTTGGTGAAGCTATCGCGAAGAAAAGATCCTCTCAAGACGAACTGTTAGCTTTTATCCTCTCTACAATTGATGATGTGTATATTTCATATAGTTTTTAAGTTCAATGTTCAATTCGTTTTGACTTACGTAGTTCAATTAATTTTAAGTTTGATTTTTTTACTTGTAAAATCCCCTTTATTCCAAAAATGACTTTTTAAATTCATAACTTGAACTACTTGAACGATACAGATGGTCGAATTAAAGCCAGTTAGCTGCAAGAATATTACACTTGCAAAAAAATTGGTTTTTTGCTTTCGTATTTATTGATTGTATTTGTTTTTTTTATAGTTTACATGGCTTTGGACTAGAGGGCACTTTATTTGTTTATACTCTTATGTAGAATTTTTTTTTTTAAGATAACCGATGGTGCGAAAAATCATTTTCCCATTTTATCCAAAAATTACTTTTTCCAAAAATTTATAGCTTTTGAACTACTGAACCGATTCAGGTGTACGACATCAAATTGAAGCCAATGAAGATTCTCTGTAAAATTATGATACTTGCAGATAAATTGGATTCTAGTCGCATGAACCTAGTCTAATTGCAGAGACATATTAAACGAAGACTGAAAACATGTTAACTTTGAAAAAAAAACACTCAAACACAAAAAAAACACTCAAACACAAAAAAAACACTTCTCTTTTTTTCGTCACTTTTGTATAAAAGGTGAAAAAAATTTTTTTCGGACCATCGGTTATCTTTGAAAAATCATAAAAAAAGACAAAAAAATGCTCCGATTTTTGGATATGTTATGTGAAAAAGTCACAACTATCGAGGAAAAATATAAAACAATCTAGCGCTCTCTAGTCCAGAGCCATGCAAACAATAAAAAAAAATACAAAATCCATTTTATTTGCGAGTGTAAAATTAATTGGCTTTAATTTGATATATCGATCATCTGTGTTGGTCAAGTAGTTCAAAGTTATGAGTTTATGAAAATTGTCATTTTTGGAAAAAGACGTAAAAGTAGATTTTTCGGACCTCCCTAAAATGGAAATGGGCATTATAAAGGGTGTGTCACATCAAATTGCATCACGGAAAAAACGCTGTAGAAATTTAATTTTTAGGAATTATATCTTCAGCTTTCACTTATAATCAGATAAGAGTGTATAGATCACGTTGGCCATGCTTCACTGTGAATTTTTCGTAAATTTGGAAAAATGTCGTCGAACGAAAAAGAGCGTCGTGAATTAATCCTACGCACTCATTCCGAGAATCCGGAGTTGTCACATCGGGACATCGGTAAGATGCTAGGAATTGTCCAATCCACGGTCAGCAGAGTACTAAAACGATACTTCGAGAACCTAACCATCGACCGGAAGGTGAAGAACGGCAAAAATGGATGCTCCGTCAGTGAAAAAGATCACAAGCGCGTAGTTAAGCAGTTTAGACGTGATCCAAGAAGTTCGGTCCGGGATGTCGCCAATAAGCTGAATTTGTCAAGTTCATTCGTCCAGCGGACCAAGCAGCGGGAGGGCCTGCGTACATACAAGGTTCAGAAGGCTCCTAACCGCGGCGAAAGGCAAAACATGGTGGGGAAGACGCGAGCCCGGAAGCTGTATACCGAAATGCTGACGAAGCCGCATTGCCTGGTAATGGACGACGAAACCTACGTCAAAGCGGACTTTCGTCAGCTGCCGGGCCTGTTGTTCTTCTCCGCAGAGGACAAATTCAGCGTTCCGGAGGAGATTCGCAAGCAGAAACTATCCAAGTTTGCCAAAAAATACATGGTGTGGCAAGCGATCTGCTCTTGCGGAAAGCGGAGCGCCCCCTTCGTGATGACCGGCACGGTAAACGGGCAGGTTTACCTTAAGGAGTGCCTACAGAAGCGCTTACTACCACTATTGAAGCAGCACGAGGGCCCGACCATCTTCTGGCCGGATCTCGCTTCGTGCCACTATTCAAAGGACGTGTTGGAGTGGTACGAAGCCAACGGGGTCACCTTCGTGCCAAAGGAAATGAACCCGCCCAACGCGCCGGAGCTTCGCCCAATAGAGAAATATTTGGCGATTATGAAGCAGGCCCTCCGGAAGAACCCAAAAGTTGTCAAATCGGAGGCGGACTTCAAGCGAAAATGGATTTCTGTTCAAAAAAAACTACAACCTGACGTTGTACAGAACCTTATGGACGGGGTAAAGAGGAAGGTGCGAGCATACGGGCTTGGGCTCGAAGTATGAATAAAAAGAAAATGCCAAAAGTTGTTTAATAGTTTTTATTTAACTGTCTAAAATTTTCAAAAGGATCGGTCTACTGGGCGAATTTCTACAGCGTTTTTTCCGTGATGCAATTTGATGTGACACACCCTTTATTCTAATGAAAAAAAATAAAAAAATACGAGTTAAATATTTTGCGATAAAGAACAAAACTACCAACTTTCTCGAAAATCTGAGAACCACTATATCGGTTTGGCATGGAATGGTTTTATAAATAAATGAGTATAAATAACTGAGCAAAAATAATGAATACTTTGTGAATTCAGGGATGTGTTCGGACATATTGGTGAATTTTTTCGGATCGTTCATTCAATTTTCGTGAATACGGACATTGTTTCCGGGTTGAAGTTGGCGTTAAAGTGCAGTGTATTTGAAGCTGAATGTAATGAAGATACTTATCCAGTGGTGTAAGCTGAGTTCTTTTGTGAAAACTGAGGCGAAAATTTGATCCGCAACGCTTGTCCTCGCCAGAAATAATTTTGTAGTCCTACGTTACCACTGCGGTCGACTCTAGGATACCTTCTTTTTAATTTTAATTAAATTTAAACTTGTGGCAACTATCCAATATCACAATTTTCATTATTAGATGACCAATTCTAATTACGACTGATTTTTTATAAGGGTGTATCCAATATAATCGACCATGTTTAGGGCGAAATTGTTGTAAAATCAATGAACTATTAAGGGAAAATTAAGGGAACACCGTTGAAAATCTTACTCGAAATATGAGTTCAATATTGGAAATTTTGATAACTCAAAACATGTCCTCCTCCGTATTTAAAATATATTTTCATTATAAAATCCTTCCAATTTAACAAAGTTTGAAGTACAGATGGTGCCAAGAAAAAGATATAAATAGAAAAAAACAAATCCAAACAGGGCGGGCTCACTTATATACAATATCCAATTTCTTTTAGCTCATTGGCTTTAATTTGATATATCGATCACTTAAATCGTTCAAAAGTTATGAATTTTTGTGGTGAAAAAAAGAGGTAAAAATTGCTTTTTCGATCCATCCGGTAATTTAAAAAAATCAAAACTCAAGTACAAATAATGCCTCTCCAATATTTGGATATGTTATGTAAAAAAAACCTCGGCTTTCAAGAAAATATATAAAAAAAAAATAGTGCTAAGGCCGAGACCATGTAAACTTTAAAAAACAAATACGATCAATATTTAAAAAAAAACTTTTTTTTGCGAGTGTCATATTTTTCAAAGAAGACTAATTTATTACCTTAAATTTTGAGTGTTGATCATCGGAATCGGTCCAGTACTTCAAAAGTTATAATTTTCTGGAAAAAAAAGTTGATTTTTCGGACCACTCTAAAGTGGAAATGGTCTAATATTTTGCGATAAAGAACAAAATTACCACTTTTTACGAAAACCTGAGAACCAGTATATCGGTTCGGCATGGAATGGCCGATACGGTTTTCGTTTTTGAATATTAATGAAGAATTCAATTTTTGATTTTTGAAAAATCATTTTACGCATTTGTTCGAATCTCAAAAATGACAAAGTTATTGAACTTCTTTTTTGTTACGGGCTCTGTTTGCCTTGAACTGGGTCTGCATCAAAAAGTACGCTACGTAAGAGAATTCTGTTGCTTCCAATTTCGCTGAAATATCATTTTAAAAAATTGGTAGCGATCCTTCAACTGAATTCTCCAAAAATCACGATTTTTACTCTACTGTACTTATAACAACCAATGAAATTTCACCCTAACATTGAAATATTACATTTTTTCCTGAAATAAGTCATATTTGAAATATAAAAAAAATGTTTTAAACTGTATGTTTGTAGTCGGCGTAATCGCCTGTAGAGGTAGACATCCAATATCCGAGTGAAGAGTTTATTCACTCTTTCGCTTATCACTCGATCATGTTCTCTTATCCCCAGTTTAGTTATCTCGCAGCCACCGAATGAGATAGACGCGAATTTTTCACTCTGTCCGGCGTCAAATAAAGTTTTGTGTAATAAAACTTAAATATAGATTTTCCACAAAGTTTTCGAAGTGATTTCACCACCTCCGATCGCCGATCGATTGTGCTGTGCCACAATTCCACCTACTACTGTGCAGCTTCGGTCCATCTTTAGCAGTTTAGCAGTAAGAACTGCGCCAGATACAACCGTTAGCAGGTTTACTTCAACCCAGGTTTCCTGATCCACGACGTTTACGAAAAACGGAGCCCGACCTGCCCCAACACTGTATATAATCGAGTCTGACCTGTACTTTGCAAAATCTAAATCGTACAAAAAATTAGAAAAATTAATATTCTCGTTTTTATGAATGAACCTTATATCAAACCTTGTTCAATTGAAAAGGGTTTCCAAAAAGATCGAAGGGCTAATATTTTGAATGAAAAATATTTTTAATATAGAATTCCATTTTTGAATAAGATTTTCTAACGGTATATTTAAAATATTCATTTTTCCAAAATATTCCATTGATTTTTTAACAATTTTGCAACATATTTTAATTAGACATCTGTATTCTGAGTTATAATTTTTCGCAAAGAAGGGTCACTGATTCAAGACACACCCTTGTAAAAAATCAGTCGTAATTAAAATGCTTCGTATTGGTAAAATTGGTACAATGATTTAAAAAAAATGGGGCAGTGTTGAATTGCTCCATGATCCGTAAGCTTCATCCTTGCCATCTAAAAATTCGTTTTCCATTTCTGTAAACATTTGCAACTTCGGATTTGCAACTGACACGGAATCTTTGTTTCACATTTTTATCTCATAAATTATAATTCCCTCAATCATTGTTCACTTAGCAAACAAAATATGTTCCCCTATTTGAACAGGTTTTTTTTAACTCATGCAGCTTTGAATATTTGAGATTTTAGGAATAAACTTCAATACAATCCATACATTGTGTTTCTCCTAGACTAGCCTTCCAATATAGAATGTATTGCAACGCAGTGTCGAAAAGTTTTCTACTGTTTTAATAAATTTAGCATACTATGCTTCACCTGAATCAACTAGCGCGTTTCCCTTTCATGTTGAAGAATTCTAATAAAATTATCAAAATTAAAAACAACTTCGGGGGTCTTCGTAGCCACTTGGTTACGCGTTCGCTTACTAAGCGATCGATCGTGAGTTCAAACTCAGGGCCCTCAATTGACCATCTTTGTGTTGTTATAGAATAACTACGTCCACGCAACCATCATCAGCTATGGAGATCGATCCACGGTGGAACAAAGATCGATTCATCCATACAACTGCTCTGCTCTGCAAGAAACATCTGTTGCTGTTCTATAAATAACCCAACAATGATCAATATCAACTGTCTCCGCTGTCCGGTCTGCTGAACAATGGAAGAACAGATAGAATACCCTTACGCCTAAATGGCTACTACAGTGTAATTTAGCATAATGTAATGGAACAGAAAATCTAACGCCTAAATGGCTACTACTTCTACTGTGTAATTTACAATTTATAGAAACATAAACATATGTATATGTACACGATAAAAACCCGGCTCCGTTACAGATAAAATGCTAATGAGCCTGATAAATAAATAAATGGGATAAAAAAAAACAACTTCAGCAACACTGCCTCTTCCAACATGGCCGATAAATGTTTGAAAGGTCACTAATCGATTTCTGGTAATATAGTTTGAGGCACGGGATTCTGAACAAATCGCGTAGTACAACAAGATATATTTTTTCTCTTTTCTCTTCTAACACTCAAAATACAGTGTAGATTGATAAAAAGACGGGACAATTAAAAATTGTTGAAAAATGGTACTGTCCCATTCAAAACGGTACGTTTGATCACCCTAGTAATGACCCAAATAGTTAGTGTTGGATTGGTTCCACGTCAAATTAAAGGACATATGGTGGGAGAAAAATTATCAGAATGAGTGCAAAATTATTTGCCAACACAATGACAATGCCAGACCGCATATCGCAAATGTTGTATTCAAATGGACAGAACTGAAAAGCGTCTCATCCCTACTTTCAGTCAAACGTTACAGGAGAGTTGACGAACTGTGGCTTGCATTGACTGTGACTTTCATTGTTGATATTAGATTTAACGGAATCGGCAAATCGGATCGTAGAAAAATTTGAAAAAAAAAAACATTAAAATAGAAAGACCAGGAAAAACCGGAACAATGTGTAAAGATTGTCTGAGAAAATGTTCATCCATGACTTTGACTTCCGGAATAAGCCATACTTAAATTAATCCGCCCATTCTTTTGCAACCGAAAGCATTTTCTGGGACGCTGAAATCTCAACGAAGCGAATACCTTTTCATGATGCCGGCGGCAAGCTATTCTCTTCTTCAATGGCCCCCGAGGGCAACAATTGAGGCTAGTCCAGCCACAAATGCAGAACGGTCGAGGTGGAAAAGTGCGGACTAAGATAAATTAAAATAAATCCAAAATCACGAGGCAAGCTTTCTGCCGCAGACGTTCGGAAGGGAGCACCGAATAACCGGCCAGCCGTAAAGCCTGATAAAATTGTTGTGAAGGCACAAGGATCGACGGAACGATAGGGAAAATTAGCAAAAGAAGGAAAGCGATTTCTTCAATTTAACAAATTGGATAAATTTGTTTTTCTTCCAAACACAGTCACTGGGTCGCAAAAATGGCAGAAAAATAGCTCCGAGCATTGGGGGCCGCCGTATATTGTTAGGTGCGCATCCATGAGCGACCCCCCGATAATGGAACCATCTTTCCTTGGAAAAATCAAACTCCGGTCCAGATACAGCCTGCGATCGTGTTGTGTTCGTGAAATAAAAATAGCTCCATTGTGTTCGGTTGCGTTCGGTGTGATTCAGCTTGGAATTGAATTTGCGCTGAGACTTCCTGCAATCACGCTTTATGTCGTCAATTAGTTCTTCATTTCCTTTTTCACGGCTAAGGTTAAAAACCTTCACGCCAATTTGTTTCGCTCTTCCACTTGAACCAAATACAAAGACGTCGTCGTCGACGCCGCCGCTACTGCCCAAGGTAAAGGTGCGAAGGTGGAACGCAAAATTGCGAATCCAACACTTTTGCATGTTATTCCTCACGAATACACACATTTCGACACTGGGTGTTACAGCGGGAATGGGTGTGTGTATATGGGGCAATTTCTCGCGCTGGTGGAGAACTGGGCGTTCTGTGGAATGTTTACCCCAACTGTTTCACGCCTCTTTCGCTTCCGTAGATCGGGTGCGCCTCCTTCGGTGGTGGCATACCTGTCGCTACATTCTCTTACTCTTTGACTTCCAAAACGACGTTCTGTTTTTATTTTTCTGCTGTGAAAAATTGCAACAACACTCGTGGACACACGTACTGTGTGTGCGCGTGTTTGTGTTTGTGGAGTTTTCTAGGCTATGCGCATTTCAGGTGTTTTCTGTTTCGGATTATTAGCTGCAGGAATTTATTACGGCACGGTGTTGTCGGAAAATGGCATCGTGTTGTCAAATAACACAAATAAGCCAATTTGATGCTCGTTCTTACGAATCTGTTGATAGGTAATAAAAACAAATTGTCGAAGTTACCGCAGTTGTCCTGATAATGTCGTTTTTATTGAATTCTATTGAAGAACAGTGTTGTTTCCTTCTGAAAATATACTGACGGCAGTCCATGAATATGAACTTAAACAAGCTTTCATGTGGTTTTGGGTTAGCAAATTCGTTTATCTTTTTATCTTCAGTTTGATCTTGCTCTTCGTTAAATTGCCATGAAACATTTTTGTTTTTTTTCGAATCTGGCAAACAAGGTTGCAATTCAGCTCTCTTTCCAGAACAGGACAAATAATATCATCATCCTCAATGTTGCTTTTCATTTTAGAAAATCATAGGACACAATCGCATTGTTAACGTTGGGTTATGAAATATTATAATTCCCTTCGGATACCATCTTAGAAAAAAAAAATTAAATCAATTCTCAGCCTCAGCATTAACAGGTACTGTTGATTTGTAGAGCGACACTGAAACATTGAACTAACAAGCATTTCCAAGTAGTTTTTCAGTACCTGTTAGAATAATTACATCTCCAAAGCTCCCAAGCACAACATTTTCTAAAGAAATAATCCACAAATTATATTAGGTGTACCAGTAAGTTTCTTCGGTTTTACAACAGATGGCGTAACTTGATTATTATTCCAGTGAAAAAAAATCCAGATATTCGTTGGAAAGCTACTGTCATTGTGCGTCTTCTTGCGTCAGTATATGTCAAAGAGTTGAAGCGTGAACAACATAGTTTTTTGCCACTTCGAATATGTCGAATTTCGTACCAACGAGAGTGTTTTTGCGGGGAGTGGTACTTCATTACTTCATTATGAAGAAAAAAGCCGAGGAAAGTCATCAAATTTTTGTGGAAGTTTATGGTGACCATGCTCCAACTGAGCGAACGTGTCAGACGTGGTTTGCACGGTTTAAATGTGGTAATTTTGACTTGGAAGACGAAGAACGTTCCGGACCACCAAAAAAGTTTGAAGATGAAGAATTGGAGGCTTTACTCGATCAAGATCCGTCACAAACGCAACAAGAACTTGCAGATACACTTGGAGTAGCTCAGCAAACCATATCCGATCGTTTAAAAGCAATGGGAATGATCCGAAAGATAGGGCATTGGGTGCCGTATGAATTGAAGCCACGAGACGTTTAACGCTGTTTTTCACGTGCGAACAACTGCTCCAACGGCATAAAAGAAAGGATTTTTTGCACCGAATCGTTACTGGCGATGAAAAGTGAGTCCCTTACGACAATCCCAAACGTCGGGCAACGTATGGATACCCCGGTCATGCTTCAAAATCGAAGGCCGCGCGGAATATTCACGGCCAGAAGGTTATGCTGTCTATTAGGTGAGACCATCGGGGTGTGATGTACTATGAGCTGCTAAAACCGAATCAAACCATTACGAGGGACCTCTACCGACGACAATTTATGCAAATTATTTCCGCAAAGGAATACGCGAATTGCCAGAAAGTTGGGAAAAAGATGTGACCAGCAATGGGCAATACTTTGAATAATAAATTTATAACCGTTTTTGCAGAATAAAGCATTATTTTTTGAAGAAAAAAACGAAGAAACTTACCGGTACTCCTATTACTATGCAGAGTTTTTCGCAGAATGGCAACCGAAAAACCCAAACCGATTCGCTTGTGTGATGAAGGCAGCAACAGTAACCACAGGGAAAAAAATTCACCTGTAGTTTTCAATCGAAGAACACAACACCCCTCGCAGAAAAATGCCTACTTCGGCATGAAATGCAATGATCTTTGGTACCACCTTAAATTCGGAAGCATCATGTTTTCAAAATTGTAATATCAAATCTGAAAATAAAAAATACTCTGAAAAAAATTATTTTCAAATCCAAGTTTTCTGAAGAAAATTAACTCTGAAAAAAGATGGATGAATAACCCTTACAATAACCAACTAGTCATCCAAATACAAACACACAAGTACGTTTTTCAGAAAAATTAATATTCGTTTTAAATTTATTTTGATATTTTTTTTTTTAAATTTTTAAACAATTTCATATATTTCATTCTTTGATCGAAATTTTTCTTGTCTTGTAGTTTTTGAGCTAGAAATCTTTGTAAAAAAGAATAGGAAGCCTTTTTCAAGAAGTTTTCTAGTTTTTTTTTGAGATTCCAAGTATGCAAAGTTGCTTAAATCAGCGATGTTTTACACCCACAGAGTTTCACTGTAATCTAAAATGGTGTCACCAACTCCTAAGTTGGCATTGGATATTAATTTAGAATGCATCGAACTTATTGAAATCACTCATTAGTGGAAAGTTTTGTTGGCTCTGAAAAGGACCGGTAGTTTGAGTGGTTTTATGAAAGCAGCTGAAGATGGTTTATTCATGATTCATTCGTGCTCTCGCGAGAACAATACCCAAGTTGGCCATATATCAAAATTTGTGATCTTATTGCCAATTGTAGTGCACTTAATATGCATTTCTTCTCCTAGATACACACAGTTACACTGCAGCCACAGGTGAGATCAGAGATCAGAAATGCAATGCGGTTTAACTTCTTCCATTCCCAACTCTTTCTTCGAAGCGATTCCGCGTCGAGAGAAACCTCTGCTCGCTAGCTAAAAAATTAATGTTTTTCGCAAATGCAATTTATAATATTTCGCTTCTGTGCACTATGCTGGTGTTTTTTTTTGCATATTCTAAGAACACTTTCAGAAGCAAATAAATTTGCACGTCCGTTCAACACGGTATCAGAATAGAAACTGAGGTTGACTTAAGTGAATTCAAAATTTGTATGGTGACATCTTTTTTTTTTTCTTTATTTCCCTTGTTTAACGCGTTGATACAATTATGTTTTCGCAGTGTTTTTGATGTATTCAAATCGTATTTCGCTGCTACTTAGTTGCTCCTTATGGTCGATACATTTTAAGGAGCACAAATAGGACCAATCAAAATGATTTGACGCGTTGAGATAATGCTTGACTTTTTTACAATTATTCAATCGTTCATCTCGAAAATATAATTTTCTTTATTGTAATAGATGAAATATATTAAACCGACTAATGGAAACATCTATTTGATTTATCAAAAAATGTTCGAGCTGTAAGCTCTCGAAATTTTTCACTATTTTTTGTTTTGTTCACTTTTTACAATTTAATTACACATTCCATATCTTCCATTTTAGATCTGTTGAAGACATTGTGGTAATTAATTCTATTGCAGCAAAGTTGGTGCCGAAAAATTAGAATTTTAAGCAAGATAAAGACCTTATTTGTATCAATGAAGGCGTGATTTTGCGATGAACATGATGCGTTCAATGAATTTAAAAAATGCTTGAACTTGAAGAGGCGTGGATTCATGAGTACAACATGCAATCCAGACGTCGAGCGAGTTACACATGGCACGTTCCTATAAAATCATTTTAACGTTTACGTTCCAATATCAATCGAATTCTTTGAGATTTGTTCAATATGGTATATGGTTTGAATTGACGAAAATTGTAAGCAGTCATATTTTTCCATTTTCTCTGTACAGTTCCATGTTTTCTTGACCATGTCATCTATAACGAACAATTAATCATAACGAACGAAAATATAATAGATGTCATTTCAACTCCAATATTTCTCTAACCTAAGGTATTCAACAACTAATGTTACCGCTGGGAGCTAATATGAAAAAAAAACAAAATTGAATTTCTGTTGCTTTGCCACTATTCGATCCGTTCGTGCCGCTCAGCATCTGCTTTTTTTAAAAGGGTCAATGCACCTGGCAAGGGTAAAAAAGAATGTTATTTGCGAATTTCTATTCTAGTATCATTCTAAGCAGCGAGCAGTCAACAGCATTTTTTGAGCCCGAGAAAATTTTCAAATTATTTTCTTTGTTGAGTGCAGAAAATATTCACGTTCATGACATTCAAATACGGCAAATTTCAGCCTACCTTGTATTGATAACCTACTGCTCAAGTGAGAATCGAGAAAGATGAAACTATACTATCAATGAAAACGAGTATAATGAACATCAACATTAGCATGCTATGAAGTTCATTCTTTATAGCATTTTCCTTTTCGCCTTGATATTTGAACCGTCAGAATTGAATATCATTGCGTATTAGTGAGAATCAACAGTTAACGTTCAACGTTAACCAATCGAGAGTGAAATCGACTAGGAAGTTATCTTAGTGTGGATGTTTGATTTTTGGACGTTTTGGGGTCTGAACATATGAATCAAATATTTAATATTTTAATATCCATTATTCTATTTTTATTATAAATCTTTTATGGAACACAAAAATTATATGAACGAACGAAAATTATTAAAATTAAAAAAATTCAGTTGTTCTGGTTGTCCGAATCAAAAAAAAACAATTGATTCTTAGTCAGTATAAACTTCGGACAATCCAAAATATTTTATTTATCCAAAATAGCTGCAATTTGAAAATAGAGACAAGTTTTCAGTTCGTTTTTCATGACGTAAATCGTCATGAAAAAAATTGTATAATTGAAAAAAATGGGTATTGGTTCATGCGATGGACATACACTGAACTGGTTTTGGAAACACGAGCGGTACAAGCTCGGTAAACAAGGTTGATGATCCTAGAAGCGTCTAAACGGTTACCAAACCCATCATGCGACAACTCAAAACTCTTGGGACACATTCGACCATGGTCCACGAATCTCCGGGTAATGTTACTACCATCAAAAACCATCATGTGGCACATCAAATTACATCAGAAAACATAAACAAATATAACTGTAACAAAACTGAGTACCTAAAATACTTCATGGGAATTGAATGGGAAGAAGGAAAGGTCAGATTAAAGCATACATAGTTGATTTCGGGTTTTTGTATTTGCAGATGATTATATTTATGAATAAACAAGTTCAATTCATGGCTTTATTCAGATATGTTATGTTATATAAAAGTGTTTTTCTGGGATCGTGTTCGTTCAAGGAAGTATTTTATGAATTTTAACGCTGCCAAGAATGCTGACCCAATCGTGAGATGCGGACACCTTTTCGAAAATGTTGCGATTCTGCTTTAGAAGTAAAATGTCATCCAATGCACCTGGCCCCAAGCCAGTTCTATGAGATGTTAGGACCAGGGCAAGTGCGCTAAACGCACGTTCCACAGAAACTTGGTTTGATGGAGTAGCAAGCACAACCATAGCTATATTAAAGAGTTCTGGATGTGTCTCTCGTCGCATCAGCCAATACTGAAACACATCAAAAGTATGGTTTTGCCGCAATTCTGCATCTAGCGCTTTCAATTGCTGTTCAAATGTTGAGTCATTTGAGCTATTCGATGTTGAAAGAGTGCCACCAAAAAGCTCTGTAAAACTCATCAAATTGGCTGCTGTTGTTGGCCTCACTTTCCATAGTTTCGTTGCGACATGTCGATGGTTTCAGTTCACTGATCCTGTTCTAGGTATCCCTAATACAGGGCTGAAGTAACAGAAGAGAAAAGCGTAAAAGTGTGTATATTAGTTGTTAAGGCTACAATTCATTTTAAATAGATTCTACCTGGATGTATTGCTTCTCATGGTTGCTGAAAAGTTTTGAATTCAAGTAATTCAGCACTTTTGCACTTCGTTTATTGCCATCAACCAGGATAAATAAAAATCAGGAAGCGGAACGTGATTTTCTTGCATTCTCTTAGTACAGAGGAAAAGTGGCTCGAAGGCTTGCACGTATTGGTCAACGAAATCCCAGTTTTTCGGACTGAGAACTGTAAAAAGAAGGATGTACTGCCATACAAATGAAACACAAATGACTGCATTACTCGAGAATTAATCAAGCAAATGAAATCACATTAGGCATACGGAGGTTTTAGGGTGCAATAAATGTTTCTATGGTGGTTAGACACTTAACCCTCTTCTCCAAGGGAGGGCTGCCAAACAAATGAAATACAAATTTCTGCATTACTCGAGAATTAATCAAGCAAACGAAACCAAATTTGGTATACGGAGGTTATAGGGCGCAATAAATGTTTTCTCGGTGGTTAGGCACTCCACCCCCTCTCTAAGGGGGAGCTGCCATACAAATGAAAGACAAATTTCTGCATAGCTCGAAAACTAATCAAGAAAATGCCAAATTTAGCATGCGAATGTTTTATGGGACACAAAACTTTTCTATGATGAATAGACTCTTCTCCCGTCTCTCTGAGGGGGAGGGGTCTGCCATACAAATGACGCATACATCTCCGCATAATTCAAGGACTAATCAAGCAAACGGAACCAAATTTGGCATGTGGTAGTTTTAGGATGCAATAAATGTTTCTAGGATGGTTAGATACTCCTCCCCCCTCTCTTAGGGCGGGCTGTCATACAAATGAAAAACAAATTTCTGCATAACTCGAAAACTTAATCAAGCAAATGGAGCCAAATTTGGCATGAGACGTTTCTATAGTGAATAGACACTCCTCCCCCTTTCTTTTTATCTTTATTTTCTCATATTTTCTGTATCAAACATTTATTCCATGTAACGGAAAAACATGTTATTTGCAAAAGGTTGAAAAATCTTGAACGAGAATTGTGTCTGAAAATAATCTGATATTATAATGATGAGTTTTGGAAGAAGTACTAGGAATTCTATAGTAAAAGGTATGTTCAACGGGGTCGATTAGAATATCAATCAATGAACAGTTCTGCGATTGGACTCATGAACTTGCGTTTAGTAAGAAAACGTGAATGTTTCAAGGTATTGATAACAAAAAACAAATTTTGGGCGGGACGAAGTTTACTGGGTCAGCTAGTAACTTATAATACTAAGCATTTGCAAAAAAGTGACTCAAAACCAGCGATAAAATATTTGCGTTAGCAAATTCGGAACTTGAATCTAGTTTCGAATCACAAAATTCAATTGTTTGGGAGTACAGTATTTTTCCAAAGAAGAATAGCTAATTGGCTTTAATTTGATATATCGATTATCTAAATCGGTCCAATAGTTAAAAAATTATGATTTAAATAAAATACATTTTTTCTGTTCGGAATTTGAGACAAATGGGATCAAACATATTTTTAGTTTTTCACCATGAATATGTATTTGTTAATCAACTTTCTGGTAGACAAATGAAAGAAAAGGCTCTATTGTATCCAAAAACCATATTTTTTCGCGAAAAAGTATCATTTTGAGTAATGAGACACTTATCGGAATTTGAGAAAAAAAGGTATGTTTGATTGAATGAATGAAAAACTAGCTTCTTGGTTTCGATCATCAATATTACAAGAATTGATTCATCACGGAGTCAAACTCCGCTGAATAGGATGGGTTAACAATCGCACAGGAAATCGGTGGGTTCTTTCAGAAAATTGAATAAATTCTATACAAAGCTCAATTTGGCATTGTTGACGTGGAATTACGAGATTGTTCTTTTCAAATTGCTTATTGATCGCTTTGGATGTTATTTCATAATGGAACGAATTTTTTTTTTTTTAATGTCTAATAGATTGTTTTTTGTCTTGAAAGGGGCCGATGGTTTGCTTTTTTTGTAGGGACAACATCAATCATCTTGTCCCCACGAGAATTATTCACGAACTCCATACGTCGCGAATTGTACTATCAATGAATACATGCATTGCGTTATGTGGTTGCATTTTGCCGCAATGTGCACAATTCGCATCGAATTTAAATTGTCCGATTGATGGTTAAAATGTTGCTAGCAGGGTTGTTCCTCTCTTTTGACATATATTTCAATTTAGTTCATTTGACAATAGATTTCGAAAATATGTGAAATATGCAAAAGACAAAGTATCTTGGTCGTTCAGCGTATTAAAAATCACAATGTTTTTTTTTCATTTGAGGATATAAAAGATTAAATTATAGTGAAGATTATTTCGAGAACCCTAAGCGCAGAAAATCATGGCTTGCAAAGCCAAATCATTTTTACCGGAAGACGATGCTCTGTGTATGGTGGTACCAGAAGGATATGCTGTATTATGACCCACTAATTACAGCATGGCAACGAAACGGCGCACACCGCTAAGACCGTGAAAAACGCAATTAAATTCATAACTGGGAAACGTTATTGCACCCGCTGTATTCTTCAGATCTGGCCACGTCAGATTATCACGTTTTTGCTTCAAAGAGACATACACTTGCAGGGCAGCATTTCGCCGAATATTAAGATGTCGAAAAATGGGTTGGCGAATGGTTTTCGTCAAAACAAAACCACATTAATGAAAAGTAATCCGCAATTTTCTTGAGGGATGGACGAAATGTGTAGAATCAAACGAATATACTTCGAATAAAAATTAATTGAGGTTCTCCTGAAAATTATTTGTTTTCTTCAACGAAAAAAACAGATAATTTCTGATCGCACACCTGGTAAAACCCAAAATGTGTCATTTCACTTCACTTCGACGAGTGCTGATGGAACCTGCGAAGTAATCGTGCGGGTGGCAAAAGGAATACAGAAAATGCGAGTACAAGAAGGGTAAATATATCACCCTCACCATTACCATCACCCTTCGCGAACAGGAATTTGCTGGAAGTGTTGCTGCACAACTCAAGGACACTCGAACCGAAAAACATTTCAACTTAATTCCGATAAGCGCGCTGTAGCTGCTGCTCATCATCGCCATCATTGCAATTGAAGTAGTTGTGAATCGGTTCCCGTGCAATACATGGTTTGATGTGTTGGGGTGTAGCAGAATCGGTATTGGTATTCATTAAAATTTGTTCGGTGTGTGTGGTCGTGTTCGGTACGTGACATGACGAGTGCTACTGAATCGATGGATTGGAATTTGGAGTGGACTTCGATCATCGGAATGTGTTGTGCTCAATCGATGAGTAAACTCCCTTAGAATCAGCCACATTTTCTGAGGATTTTGCAGCCCGATAGTAAGGTGGCGCCGGGTGCGGAGGTGGACGAGACTGGCCAACAATGTCGATAAGGAAAGAAGGTCGCCACATGTGTAGGTGCACTATATGAACGCACGCTCTGTTTGTGAAGTTTCTTGTGTACCATTCACTTCTGGAAGGCATCCAACCTTCTATTTTATAGAAGAGACATTTATCCGGGTGCGGAGTTCTTTGTAGGAAAAATGAATAGTATCTTGCCTTCCAAACTTTTCCTATATAGAGAATGTATGTTATAATAGAATACATTCAGAATATGTCACACACGGTCTAAGCCTATGCTATGTAAAAAATTCAGCGTTTCACAAAACATGGAATGTCCATACTCCTCCGTGCCAAGGAAACGGAGAAGCGCGAAAGAATGAAATTCCCAATTCCTGCCAGGCATATACCCGCGCTGTTGTGTACGTGTCTATGCCTAAACGTTTCTACGACTTGTGGAGTTTAGCGGATGACTTTTTCCCCCTTTTTCCTCCGAAGAGCATCATGAATGAGGCACGCTTGAACAGAGGGCGGCTTGATTGGCAGCGCTCGATTAAAAGTTCTAGTACCGGCATTGGTCTAGGGCGGCGTCCGCTGTGGCATCGGATCTTACCGTCCACAAAGCGGAAGTTTTGTTCCGTTCGATCAGGGGAAGACACTTCGGTGGAGGATGAAAATAAAAATGTACAACAAAGAAGGAGTTTATATTTCCCGGATTAAATTTGATCAACGAAATTAATGCGACGACGTTGGCAAACTGTTTTCAACGGGGCTTCCTTCGGATGAAAAGAGTGAATTTTCGGGTTCGGATCACGTTCGCGAGGGTTTAATATGGTTCCATGGCCATGGCTTGGCAATTTCGTTTGCTCGTTGAAAGTTCTGTATGAAGTAATTGGATGATTAAAATAAAGCAGGAGCACGAAAATTGCATTCCACCTCTCGACGCTTATGGCATAAATGATGCAGTGCATCGAACAACATGGGTTGCGGGTTTTCAGTAGTAATTTCGTCGATTCAGAAAATATAGTTTTTACAAAAGTATTTAATTAATCATAATTGGTAAAAATGTGAAACTAACTAACAAAAACCAGCAATCGATCGGCCTTTTCAAGTTCGATGAAATATTGCATCAATGTTTTGATACTTTCGACGAATGTCATGCCAACACGACTGGCCATTGTCAGTAGCATCTCAGATTGCGGAGAAAAGTGGTGGATTTAAAAACATTGGTCATTATACAACTTTGCATACCTGAAACATTCGAAAAAGAATTAAACTACTTTTGAATAGGGCCAACAATTTATTTCTTAATTTTTTACAAAAAATTACATCTCAAAAACTATAATATCTTCAAAATTCTGGTCAAGAAATGAAATGTAGGAAATTGTTTTGAATTTTTGAAAACACCAACAAAATTATTAAAGAGAAATTGCACTGGAAAAAAATATACAAAACATTGAAATAATTTTTTCTCAAAAACATATTTTTTTTAAATTCTCAAAAAAATTGTGAATAGCCCTTACAATTTCCAATAAGTCAACCATACATTGGAAGATGGGAACTTTTACAGGAAAATAATTTTTATGACAACAACTTTTTCATATTTTTTTTTGAAAAAAATACTAAGGTAAATTATTTTGGTTTGTCCAGTCGAAAATATGATCATGGTTTGTCCACTTTGTTGGATGCTCTAATTCAGCACACCTTTGTCAAATCAGGTATTCAAATGTTTCCAAACATATGAATAAAATTGTTTTTTTCATAATTTTTAGTAGTTTTATAGTATATGTTTTCACGGATCCACATGTTCTAAGTCTTTATCAATCACCAGATGATTATTTGGCACGTATTCAGACCTTTTCTGGATTATAACACTTACAAATATTGTAAACATCATGCTTGCACACCATTTGTATCTGATTTACATAGCTAAACCATTAAATTAACGCGTTTCGATGACCTCAATTCTGATCATGAGTTGTCCAATCCTTCTTCTTCTTCTTCTTCTTCAATGGCACTAACGTTCCTAGAGGAACTTCGCCGTCTCAACGTAGTATTACTTGCGTCATTTTTATTAGTACTTAGTTGAGATTTCTATGCCAAATAACACGCCTTGAATACATTCTGAGTGGCAAGCTCTAGAATACGCGTGATCACAGTGCAAGTCGGAGGAAATTTCTTTGACGAAAAATTCCCCCGACCAGAACGGGAATTGAACCCGAACCCCCGGCATGTTAGTTATGACGCTAACCACTCGGCCACGGGAGCACGAGTTGTCCAATCCACTAATGTTGTTTTGTCCACATGATTTCTATGGCAACCGTTTGGCACGCTGCAATTTGTTTATTGTGTCCTTCGCACATAGCAGAGATAAAGTTTCTCTATGTTGAGTGTATTGGATGAACACTTTTAACTTGCCCTAGAAAAGGCAATATTCTGCAGAAAACCTAAATTATGAATGGATCAATATGATGACAGTAAACTCAAGCAATGATAAATGCAACATCTACTTGATAATTCGATTTTTTCATTCAAAAATGGTGATTTCTAAAACTGCGCAAACCATGATCATAATATCTCTTTGTGGAAAATCGTTAAAAAACATAAAAATTTGAATAATTTATTATTATTAGTATTAGCAACTTGGGGCTTTTCAACAAACCCAAACTCGTATCGATCATATGTGATTTTCATAAACAAAACTCGATTTGCATTTACTAGTTGCGTAGAAACATCCTAAAACGGACAAACCAAGATCATTTACCATACCAATCCTAATTTTGTTTAGAGTCAAGATAGTGATATATCGTATTCAACAATGTTTTAAATCATATTAAAATATGAACTTTAGTCAAAGACATCAACTTTCTTTCCTTTATAGTTTCTGGAATACATGTCATTTTCGTATGGAAACTCCTGAAAAAAGGAATGTTTTACTCGTAACTTTTTTGTTTGTAAATTATCGCGATTGACATGTTCTTGACTTGTTTTTGAATAGAAAAAGGTTTGCAGAACATGTAAATCGTGAGATCTTACACATAAACATGTTACTAGTTAAACATCAATAGTAATTTTTCAAAGAAAACATGAAAAAGTTGTTGGTGAAACTCAATTCCCCGTAAAAGTGCCCATCTTCCGATGTATGGGTGATTTATTGGAGATTGTAAGGGCTATTCACATTTTTTTGAGAATTTTGTGAAAAATCTATTCCAATTTTTTTAATTTAATTTTTTTCAATTATTTTTTCAAAATTTGTTTGACATTTTTTTATTTAAAACTAAAATAATTTCCTACATTTCATTCTCTAACCAACAATTTGTTGGCCTTATAGTTTTTAAGTGACATTTTTTTTGAAATTTTGAGTTTTTGTTTAACTTTTTTCCAAAAAATCTTAACCCAAAAACTGTAAGACCTACAAGCTGTTGATTAGAGAATAAAATTTAGAGAATTATTTATGTTTTCATTGAAAAATATCTATCAAATTTTTTAAAACAAAATTTCATTGAAAAAAAATATTTTGAAAATCAAAATTAATTGTTATCAAAAATGTTTTTTATTCATTTTGAAAAAATACATATGAACAGCCCTTACAATTTCCAATAAGGCACCCATACATCGGAAGATTTGCACTTTTATGTGGTATGATTTTTTCTAACAACAACTATTTGTTTTTTTTTTTGAAAAATTAAAATTTATATTTAAATCGTAACATTTTTATGTATAACTAGCCCAAACATTTTTATGTTCGCCCCGCCCAAAACTTGTTGTTTGTTATCAATACCTTCAAACATTCACGTTTTCTTACTAAACGCAAGTTCATAAGTCCAATCGCAGAACTGTTCATTGATTGATCTTCTAATCGACCCCGTTGAGTCTATCTTTTACTAAAAAAATCCTAGTACTTCTACCAAAACTCATCATTATAATATCAGATTATTTTCAGATACAATTCTCGTTCAAGATTTTTCAACCACTTGCAAATAACATGTTTCTCCGTTACATGGAATAAATGTTTGAAACAGAAAATATGCTTGAAAAATTGCTTGATTAGTTTTCGAGTTATGCAGAAATTTGTGTTTCATTTGTATGGCAGCCCCCCTTTATAGAAGGGGGTGGAGTGTCTAACCACCATAGAAACATTTATTGCACCCTAAAACCTCCATATGCCTAATTTGGTTTCATTTGCTTGATGAATTCTCGGGTAATGTAGAAATTTGTGTTTCATTTTTTAACACTCTAATACTCGCGCATTGGTCTGTCAGACCGAGAATTAATTCATTCATTTCTCAGAAAATATCAACACTGCGACTTTGCAATTCTCTCTAGCTTCGTTATTCGTCGTTCGTCATCGTTTAGCGTATCACCTGTGTTGGTACAAAAGAGACGTGTACCACTTTTTTAACACTTTCGGTCTGACACACCGACGCGAGTATAGGTGTAACTTTTTTGGACAAAAACCTTTTTTACTATTTTAGAATATTGTTCATTGAAATGTATAAATTAATATTAGTGGCGTGGAATATTTATTGAATATAATGCATAAGATCATTACCGGACTATTCTCATTTGATTTCAGTCCCTTTTGTAACTGGATTAAACGGATCCATATATTAACTATTCGTCGATATATTCGTTGTTAGATTCATACGTTCAAAAGCAACTTATAAATGTTTGACTTTCGTATAGTTATTCGCTAAATATGATTGTCATACATATAAACACTTGTGAAAGAATTTCACTTGTGGAAAAATTGTAAACAATAAACTATAAACTAATCGGTGGAAAAATTGTAAACAGTAAACTATAAACTAATCGGTGGCTTTTGGTAATTTTTAACAGTTACAGTTTCGGGGATATTTTTTTATAATGGACAATATCGACAAGAAAACAAGAAGAATAAAAGGATGTTCCTAGAAATCCTTTTATATCATCTTTTTATCTAAAAAAAGGCATTACTTCTTAGTTTACCAAGAATACAGAGACAAACAATAGTAGAAATATGCAAACTTTATATTTCAGAACCTTTATCATATGGTAATTTTATAGAAGGTCGTTATACATTCTGCTCTTTGATAAAAGACCCGAAAAATACGCAACAACTGCATGAAATGTAAAAAATATGTTTGTTTCGAGCATGCAGTTATGCTATGTTCTGATTCTTACTTCAATGATTAATACGTTTTTATGTTGTTTTATAGCTCTTTATACATCCATGAATTATATTCAGTTGCTTACTTTTAATTAATAACAGTGAAAAATTCGAATTTCGTTATTTGTGTTAGAGTATCAAAAATTACTCTGTTTTGAGGATGCTGAATTAGATGACTATTAAAACATAATAAAGATGACGAAAACATATTTTTTTGGTTTATTTGTTCAATAATACCCTCTTCTTCAAATAAATGTCTTTTCAAAAAGTAGTCTAACCCTTTTTCGAATATTTCAAGTATGCAATGTTGCTTAAATGTCCAATGTCTTTACACTCACAATGTTTCACTATTCGAAATGGTGCCGCCAACTCCTAAGATGAGCTGGAATGAAATCCGTCATTCCCTAGAAGGTCGAGGATACGAGTAAGATTCGCACGGGATGAAACCCCTCAACTTAAGACAGTATTCTAGTCTAGAAATTTGAAAACAAACAAAAATATTTTCCTTCATATTTCTGTAGTTTAAACATTCAAAAGGGACAAAAAAAAAGGACTTATCGAAAATCCTATTATTTAACGAGTTAGAGCTATTTTTCAGTGATGCGGTATCTAACCTGGTACGGCCATAACAATGAACTTCAAACGCGTTTTTCTCGAAACTAGTTTTTTCAAACTGGAGTACACAATATCTCAAGTTGTACTGAACCGATTCATGTCGTATTAATATTAACACTTTGCACACACGTATTAACACTTTGCGGACCGCTCACGAGATTTCTCGTGTTTCGCTTTCTGTCTGTTACGGATGGAACACGAAAGAACTCGTGTTTTCTACACTTGATGGTTAAATCCATGGTCTGCCAAGAATCTCACAAGGCCTACCGATGGTTCGCCTTCGTCTCATGGAATCCGAACAAATGAAGCGCACAAGTTTGCCACAAAACGTGCGGTCCTTATTGTCTTAATATGGATACAATCTGCAGGCATTTTCCCATCGCATGAACCTCTAAAAAATAATATTTTTTAAGTTTCGTTATGTAAGTTAAATCGGGAAACGTAAGAAAAAACGTTTTAAACCGCATCCTGTTTTTCAAACGGCCGCCATTTTGTCGAAAAAGATGTTTTTGACTTGTCCGAGGTTCATGCGATAGCGACATCTTTTCTGATTCAGAATCTGTTCGATTTTTTGTTTCAGATAACCAGAAGGGCTGGAATCGTGTACGCCATGGCACAACTTTTTTGAGCCCCCTCACTTCATCAGCTCTTAACTATTCTAGTTATACACATTTTCTCTCAGTTCAATTTTTGTTTTATTGTTAAAAGATAGATGAACAAATAATGATATAATGGATAGTAAAAATATTCTTCGTTTCATTTTTGCGGAGCTCGAAAAAACGCCCGAAATTCGTGTCTCTACACTATAATACCACCTTAACCTAAAACCTAAGAACCGCATCGTAATTACTGGAATACTTCGAGAAAATTCCTAACTCACGTCTCAAGTAGGATGTTATGAAGCAATACAAGGTGAGTTTCTCGAGTGGAAATACACGATGTTGACGATGATGACTAGGCTATCATGAAGTTTTAAAATTAATGAAATGCCAAGGAATGAAGGTAGCTGTGTGGCCTCAAAAACGTTGTTTACACTAACTTCTTTCTCCATTTCGAGATATGCACACACCGCGTCAAGCACTTTCAAATATCAAATCAAAAAATTCATGGTAAATTCTTTCATTTAGATTTCGCATTAGATATCGAACCGTGCAAAATTGAGTTCAAGCTGTTTTTCTCCATTCCGGGCCACAGAGCGAGCGTTTCCACGAATCTCGAACCAAAGTAATTATTAACGAAGAAATTAACTTTCCACCTTATCAGATCGTTGGCGCTCCGATAAGAGCTCGTTTTTGCGAAGGAAAACTCCCCACCCATCCATCCCTCCCAGCAAGGAGTGGTGGAGCACGTGTTCTCGGGGGTTTTCCGCTGTTGTTGTTAATCTGCGGCATATCCTACATTCTTCTCTCAATTTTCGCTAGGTTTTTTTATGAGCAATTCACCAACACCCAACCCAATCTATTTTTTTGTTCTTTCTTAGCTCCAATTACAGTATTTTGTTTGTGTTATTTTCTAATCTTATGCTGGGGACAAGTTTACGGTTATGGAAATTTATCTTGATACGGAAATTTCATGACCTTCTTCGGGCGAGCATATTCCAAGGATATTCTTCTTTCACTTTTGCAACCTTGGATCTCTGACACCATTACGCGTGTGATGGTTTGTACTATCCGGCTTGTCGTGTATCCACCCGCAATGTCTACATGGTTTCAAGCATCTGGTTGCATACCTAAGACGTTCGTAGGCATTCGATAAACGTGAGATGATAAACTGGAAGTGATCCAGCGTGGAAGCTGTCTCGGGTGACACGATAGTGTTCGGTTCACGGAAATACTGAAGATAGTAGACTTAGTCAAACTGTACGTTTCTGCAATTTTAGAACCTGACACACGTAGAGTTGGCTTTCGGCTGTCACAATTTCAAAAGACTGTACGAATTGTGAAAAAAAGAAATGCTGTCAAAACGTTTCTGTACCGACCAGGTATGCCACATTTATAACGTAGGTATTCGTTCAACATAGAGGAACAGCGTGTAGAATGAAAATTTAAAAATTGAGCACGTGAAAGAATAATAAAATATTTCAAACGTTTATGATTCTAACATTTTTTGATAGATCGCAGAGACATAAGCATCAATCGATGGGAAATATTTTTACGCATCTGTTAAAATAAAGAGAAAGAGATATTTTGACGTAGGGCTACATATAATGGGAAGATATGTGGGATAAAATAAAAATCTAAATACGGAACATGTAGGAAATGATGGAAGATTTTGATCGATTATAACTCGACCATTGCTTGATAGACCACAAAAATATTTGAACCAATTGACTATACATACTTCTTCGTATCGGCCACAACAAATAAAATTATTTTTTTAGATGAACAATTGAAAAATTATAAATCGTCAAGTGTTATCTAAACGCGCTAAATCTACGTTTCAATTGACCAGATTTGTGATTCCCGAATTGTATCGATCAAAACAAGCAATTAGAATAACAGCGGAATACAATTTGAATACATCAATACTACTACGAAAACAAACGTAGCTATTCACTGCGCATATCATTCTATCCATGGAAAATATGAAAAATGATACAACAAAGCCAACCCACGCAGAAGCGAGCGAGCTGTTGTCTGCACGAACAACGGTTTTGTGCGATACAAGAGAAGCCCGAAGAGAAGCGAAATATTACGTTGAAAGCCCCGCCCGTGTGTCCATCCAATACGGATAAATTAAACTGCTCCATTAGCAGCATTAGCAGCAGCAAAGAGTTTCAATTTCCCTGCACAATCTGAACCGTTTCGATCCTGTCTCAACACATCATCACGATTTCGGCAGCCATCCAGCTAGCAACCAGACGACAGCGGCAGCAAGGACGTCAGAAATGGCCTTTTATGAGAGTGTTTGAACTTATTGGTTGGAGACTTATCGATCCATTATTCGATTTTCTGCAAATCGTGCATTGTTTCCAGGTTAGAAGTGGTGTCAAAGTAAACCACTTTACAAGCAGGATGAGAAGATGGAATCTTCCAACAGTGAGAGGATGTGTTCTTCGGTTGAAAACTGAAAATTTGTTTCACTGTTCTAATGGAAATAGCGGTCTCCACCACAACTCGATCGATTTCTGATTCCCTGTTGTCTTTCTATGAAACGTGCTGCATAGTATAATTTGAGAATTATGACGTTTTTGAGAGCATTGAAGATGCGATTTTTGAAAAGATATTGAAAAATTATTTGAATATCGAAAGAGTTCAGTGTTCCAGTGTTGCTCTAGACAGCGAGCAATCTACAGTACATATTAATAGTGATTCTGAGAATTTTTGTTTGCTTTGCTACTTTCGGAATGGTATGCGCCCCTAATTGCGAGCATATAGTTTGCTCTCGTTACACCTGCACTGAAATATATATATAAGAATCAATATAATGAACTCCCCGATATTATTCACCCTTTTTGTGAAAAAAAAAATATTGAACAATTGAAAAATGTCAAACATTGTCTCCTATCATGAATCCCAATGGGTTGGTCTATTGAGACAACCGATTTGTTCTTCTCAAACCGTGTCGTCAAAAATGAGCACCTAACATGGCGGCGAGGCACAATTCAGTGGTTGCAGAGCAGATGTGCGATTTGCTTGCACTGCGCATCATAGTAAAGGTGAATGTTTACAACGCGAGCTTCGCACTTGTTCAAATTATACCTGGTGAGAATATTGAAGAAGTCACAGTGCTACTAAGGAGTTGATAATCAAATATCATTTCTTTTTATGACAATATTCTATTTGAGAAACAGGCAAGTTAATTGAGAAAAGGTTCGTAAACCTACGTTTATAATGCGGACCTGTCTTGAACATCACCCTCATAATTTTATGTTCGAGAAATTTTGTGTAAATGCTCTGGAATACAGGAAAATTTGCTTAAAAATCTCAATAGCCACGTTGACGATCGACAGTACTGTGAAAAACCATGGAAATCACGCGTTGTTTTAAATTGGCTCAACATTGGTTTGGCGTAAGATGGCCGAAAAAAATCTAAACTAAATTTTAAATAAAAATATCGAATTGAATTTGAATAAAAAAAAGTTAAGGTTTGGTTCTCATTCTGCTGAAATTTAACAGAAATTATGTGGAATTGGTGATTGACTTATGCCGAAAAATTTTTGCCAAATGTTTCATTATGAGCTGATTAATATTTACAACACAGAAATTTTCCAGCCCTGGATCTCTCGCTGAAGTCTTATTGGAATTTTTGCTAATTTCACTTGAATTATACATAACTGACTGATTTTCAACCATTTATTTGATGTGGGACTACGTCTACCCGGAGTATATGGGGGTGAAATAAAAACCTAAACACAGAACATGCAGGAAAAAATGAAAGATTCCCAATGCTTATAACTCGAACATTTCTTACTAGATCGGAAAGATGTTTGCATCAATTGATAGGAAATATTTCTACGCGTCTATCACAATTAATAAAATGTTATTTTCCATGAATTTTCCAATTGAATAACTGTAAAATTTTAAGCGTTATCTAACGGTAGTCCCACGTCAACCTTGCGGTCATATTAACCCACCTATTTTTTTTTAGCTTCACCCAAGCTCGCTGATTTTTGTTTTGTTGACTCCTATTTTTTTCTCTAAATTTGTTGCCTGATCTATTCCTCACTTTAACCTTTTCCTTTATATCTATTGTCACTTTACTTGAGGTTGGAATTTCTTCCAGTTCGGCGGAAACATAGTGCTGTAATTTTTCCCTTTTCCCAGATAGATAATTAAATCTCTACAGACAACATTTTGACTGTACACTTCGAGTGTAACCGATAGTGTGTCCCTTTTGCTTCGAATTATTTTCTGCTGTTCGCCGGTAATCGTTTCATCTCGGATAAAGACCGAGGGAATTTCGAAGGTCTTGATAACGTTATATGTTGATGAACAACTTTACATCTCGACTGTATGTTTACGCGTTCAATATTCAATTAAACTTTATTTTTTAGCTTCTTATAATTGTTGTTATTGGTTACTAAGAAATTTTATTATGTTTATATGACTGAAATGTACCGCAATTCATTTGAACTTTGGGTGGACTTGAACACTTGGAATCTGAAACATCCAAACGACATGCAATTGGAAAATTGCAATGATCGAGCTCAGCAATTTCTTGAGAACTTTCCAACAAGAAGAAATCGGCTTGAAAATTGATATAAAAATAGAAATTTGGGCCAAATATGAGGCAGAATAGGTTTTTTTTATGAAAGTACTGGGCCATTCATAATTTGAATAAAGTACCACCTCGATTTTTCTTACATTGTTGCTCGCATTTTTATTGACTCAGTGTGCCGCAACGTTTTCCGCTGGAATTACATCAATGATGGCTCGTATGTTGGCCTCAAGTTCATCAAGAGTTACTGATTTGTTGGCGTAAACCTAAAGCTCAAAATAACTCTCGAAGGAAATAATCCAATGATATTAGATGACACGATTGATCGCAATTGATTCATATTAACTGTGGTTGTGCAGCATGTTGTACCATCTTGTTGAAAAAAAGGCATCTTCATTGATCTCATAAATTTTCGGAAAGAAAAAATGCAGGAGGTTGTGTTCGAGACAGGACCGTTTTGTTGACGTAGGACTTTGAAATTATTCTATTCAAGTCACTCCTGCATATCATGCAAAAATACACAAGTCTCCACCAGGCGGGATGTATCATTTCATTGAGTTCTTGGATATGAAGCTGCGAACAAAATCGCACCGCGAATTGGAGGTCACCGCTCGGTGACAGGAACAAGGCTATGTACAATAAAATAGAGAGAGAGAGAGAGAGAGAGAGAGAGAGTAAGAATGAAATAGCGAAAGAGAGAAAGGAAGAAATAAAAAGAGAAAGAGGGAGATGATGGCCCGTGTGTTGAGAGATAGATAAAAATAGAGATAGAGAAATTCACAACTACTAAACCGATTCAAATGATCGACATATCAAATTAAAGCCAATTAGATAGACTTTCTTGGAAAAATATTTCAATTGCAATAAAATTGGGTTTTGTTTTTGTGATTTTTGATTGTTTTTGTTTTTTGTTGCTCACATGGTTTTGAACTAGAAGGCGCTATATTTTTTTCTGGAAAGCTGAGTTTTTTTTGAATAACATATCCAGAAATCAGATAGGTGTTCCTTCCATTTTTGAGTTATTATTGTTAACAGTTAAAAAATCATTTTTAGATCAACGGTTAAATTTGAAAAATCACAACTCAAAAACGAACGATAAGGCTTCTCTGATTTTAGGATATATTTCGCAAAAAAAACTCAGTTTTCCAGAAAAAATATAAACAAATATAGTGCACTCTATCCTTAACCGAGAAAATTATAAACAACAAATACAATTAAAAATTACAAAAACAAAATTATATTTTAATATTTTTTAAAGAAGGCTATCTCATAGGCTCTAATTTGATATGTCAATCATCTGAATTGGTCTAGTAGTTCAAAAGTTATGGATTTTTGTGGTGGTAAAAAAGAGAAAAAAATTATTTCTCGAACCATTGCCTAACTTTGAAAAATCATGACCTAAAAAACAAAAAATAACGCCTCTCAGATTTTTGGATATGCTAATTGGCTTTAATTTGGTATGTCAATCAATCATCATGGGAATTCTTCCAATTTTCTTCAGTTGAGACCATTCTCAGACTAGGGGATTGTAATGTAGAGCACATCAAACAATTCTTGGAAAATTTCTGATTCAATTTATATATGAGTAATTAAAATTGATTCGCAGAAAAATAGTTTTTACTATGGACTTCATTTCAAAAAACACTACCTGTTTTCTGATTCGGCACCTGTACTGAAAGAAATATTCGCGACAACTGCACGATTCTCAGTATTTTTTTTTTTTCAAGAGAACAACCCTATGATACCACCATACCAAAATGCACATAGAACCGTAAGGGTATTATAACATGAATCTTTGATTCAAGAATGTGGTTCTAATCCACACTAGTAATGGAATTTAGTTTGTTTTAGGGCCACCTAAAATTTCCACTTACAAAGCAACTGAAATACGTTTTCAGTTCATTCTCCTTTGCTTTCTCCTACGCTACTTGCTCAAAGAACACGCTGAATGACGCTTGCGAGCGGTAATCCATTCTCATTGTGTATGTTTGGTTGATTCAAACTTTACACATTCAATAACAACGCCGGCCACGCCCATCCAATCACTAGGTGAATGAAAGGAATGTTAGTATGACATTCACTGACAGGAGGGTTGCCTCTGTAGCGTGATTCTCCTGCGATTATCATGGAATGAATAATTGATTTGATTAGGTTGTTCGGGGATAACCTTTGTCGCCGCGTGTTCAGATATATATTAAACGTCGGGATTTTAGTTGGTCAAGTGACTAAGTGTTCATCGGGAGTACGCGTCAATCTCGAAGATCACTTAGTCACTTGACGAACCTAAACCCAGTCAAATAATGATATTGCTACACGCGGAGACAAAGGTTATTCCTGAATAACCCAAGAGACACGAGACAATCCAAGAGATCAAGCGATGTTCTTTATACTTAATCGGATCGGTGATGTATTCCGTGTTTCATGGCGCGTATTACTCTTGATCGTATTTTTGAATACGCGGGCACGGATGTTAAACCTGGACAACCTGAGATGAGTAATGAGTAAACTCCTTTGTTTAAATAAACCGGTAAACCGTATCAGGATTAGTACTCTCTATCGTATTTTCGCTAATAAATCATGTGAACGCGAGCTTTCGACGATTACTCAATCACTCAATGTAGTTGAATCCCAAAAATCGATTTTGTTTCAAAACGAGGCGATAGAAGTTATCCCTGGACAACCTGAGAGGTAATCAAGAGATTTTTTCTATAGTAAATCGAATAAACGACACTGTTCGGCGATTATTCATTCGTCATATTTTCTTCATACGTTATACTCTTTAAGGAGGTATTCTAATGTAGAGACACGAATTTCGGATGTTTTTTTCCGAATTCCGTAAAAATAAAACAAAGAATATCTCAACTGTCCATTATATCATTATTTGTTCATCTATCTCATAACAATAAAACAAAAATTGATCGAAGAAAAAATATTCATAACTAGTACAGCTAAAAGCTCATGACGTGAGAAGGTTAAAAAAAACTGTGCCATGGCGTACATGATTCCAGCCCTTCTGGTTATATGAAGCAAAAAAATCGAACAGATTCTGAATCAGTAAAGATGCCGCTATCGCATGAACCTCGGACAAGTCAAAAACATCTTTGTAGACAAAATGGAGGCCGTTAGAAAAACAAAATGCGGTTTAAAACGTTTTTTTTACGTTTTCCAATTAAAAAAAAAAAGTTAAATTTTAAAAGTATAATTTTTTGATAGAGAGATGCCTGCAGATATAAGTACGACATGGATCGGTTCAGTAGAACTTGAGATATCGTGTACGCCAGTTTAAAAAAACTAGTTTCGAGAAAAATGCATTTGAAATTCATTGTTATGGCCGTACCAGGTTAAATACCGCATCACTAAAATGGCTCTAGCTAGGTAAATAATAGGATTTTCGGTAAGTCATTCCTAGGGTATATTGTTGAATACCTAAACTACAGAAAAATGAAGGAAATAATTTTTGATTTTTTTCAAATTTCTAGACTAGAATACTCCCTTAAGTTTAGAAATCGTGGAGGAGAAATTATCCCTAGACAACCCGAGAATCCAATCGAGACAACTCTTCAACAATAAATCAGATATATTCTGTATCTCATCGCATAACAACTCTCAAATCTTTAATCTGAACGAGAACGCTATCGACCCCGACTATAGGTTAACTTGGAAAAACCATAACATAAAATAAGAAGAACACATTTTGAGATATTTTATGTAAAAAATCCTCAGTTCCTCAGTATTTTTCCCGAAAAGACGAGGTGATTGGCTTTAGTTTGATATGCCAATCATTAGAATCGGTGCAGTAGTTCAAAAGTTATGAATTTGAAAGTCGTCATAAAAAAAGTCATCTTAGGAAAAAAGTGAAAAAATGGATTTATCAAACCACCTTAAAACGGAAATGGTCACCATAACGGAAAAAAAATCGGGTCTAATTGTTTGCGATTAACGATCAAATCTACCACTTTTCACGAAAATCTGAGGACCAGGACCAATATTGAATCACCCGAACAAATCGCTCAAAATGGATAGATTGAAGATTGTTATTGCTTGTTGTAGTATAGTCTGTTAGCCCGTTACCCTTCTTACAACATAACGTAGAACATAAATACAAATTTCTAACTTATACATTTCGTTAGTCTTTTAGAAGTAGTTTTGTTGTTCTTCGAATTTCTTTTGGTGTCATGTTCACAGAAACCACATCTTGGATCGATATTTAAAAGATCGATGTATTCCTCTTCGATTTTCGATTTTTTGGATCGTTTCTTTGTACTCCAAAAAAACCGCAAAAATCGATCTCTTCTGTTCGATCTTTCCGGCCTTTTTTGATCGTAGACATTATTTTGTAAATTTGTTTTCTAATGAACATTCATTTTACCAAACCAAAAATCACATGACAAGTTTCATAAACATTAGATCTCTTCAAAGGTTTTCAATTCTTTTTCGTTATTTTAGGAGAAGCAGTTTTGTAAGTTTGTTAATTACAGAACAAATGGTCACAACTTATATTCGCGCCATCACATTCACTAGGCTGACAGCGAAAATTGTGACGAAATTGGATGGTTACATCAGATCCAGCTGAAGTGTTCTTTTCTACAACCAGGACTAACACCAAGATTTTTAATACATGCCAAATGGATGGAAGGTTTGGATTTTATGGAATTATTATCAGCGGATTTCTGGATAAATATCAGTTGTTGAATTTCTAATAAAAAATTTCAATTAACTTAATTAAATAAATAATTCCATGGTGGGGCAAGATACAAATAAAAAATACAAATTTTTAGCCTTTCAAGTTTTTTTGTGACTTTTATGCTGAGACTCAAAATGAAATGCCTTTGATGTTTGAATTGAAATGTGAAATGTTTATTCCATATTAAATAAAAATAAAACACTTCTATAGAATAACGCAAATAAATTGGAAGAAAAACTTTCGATTTTTCACAGATCGATTCAGCAATGATCGATTCTTTGGTACCGATTTGCTCAGTGAATCAATCCCTACGCCGTTTAGAAAATCGATCCATGAAGATCGATCTTTTTCTAAAGATCGCCCAATCCTTGTTGGGTGAACTGAAGTATATGTCTTTAGACACTTTCGAGAATACAGTACAGGTACGAACTGGAACGAAATGCTGATCAAAGTCGTGCGTGCAGTGTGTGGCAATTTCGAAAAGCGTTCAAAACGTACCAAGGAATAAATGTTTAACTGTTTCATTTTCATAAGACGAATTCCATGCCAACTCGACTGGCCGTTGGCAGCACCATCTCAGATGGTCGGTGTTAAGTCAGAACGAACCAAGTCGCAAAACTAGAAGTTTCGAGTTATTGATTGCATTATGTTAAAAATTTTGTGAGCTACATTCTACATTTATCAGATTTGGATAATCACGCGTACAGCAAGGATAACTTACCGAAATCGTTTTGAACGCTCAATAGAAACCACTTGTGGCACCAAACTTCAAACTCGTTTTTCTCGAAATCATAAAAATATCGCTTGGTCCGGTCTGACTTAACACCGACCAGATAGCAGTGGAACGTTGTGGGTGTAAATACATGGGTCTTTTAAGCAATTTTGCATACATGAAATATTGAAAAAAGAATTAGCCTACTTCTTGAAAGGGGTCCAAAAAAATTTCTTGAGTTTTTACAAAAAATTATAATTCAAAAATTATGACTCATTATTTTATTTTTTATATTAAAATACCCAGTTTTAAAAAAATATTTAAAAAATTAAAATTCAATTTTCTCAAAAACGCATTTTTTCAAAATTCTTAAAAAAAATGAAAAAAAATGAATTTACAACAAGTCGTCCATACATCGGAAGATGGACACATTTACAAGAAAAAAGTTTTTCTTACATCAACTTTTTCATGTTTTCATTGAAAAAATTACAACTAATCCTTATTTTGTTCAAAGTCAAGATAGCAATATAGCGTCAAGACGTCAACTTTTCATCTTTTATAGTTTTTGGAATATTTGCATGAACAAATAAAATTAATAAAATTATAATATAATTATAATAAAATAAATTCTCGCATTTCATTTCATTTCATTTATTCAAAAACGTCAACAGGCTTTACATAAGTGCCCTAATGATCGACCTTACTACTAATCTACAAATACTTCTTAAAACTAACTTATTGGTAAACTAAATCTATATGAGGACTACAGAGTACAGAGCTTTAAGGGACGAACGAGAAAGATGACAATCGAAACAGGAACTACATCGGTTAAACACACGACACATACTAGAAACGGGTTCATTATAACCGTAATTAGTGCGTGATGATGGGAGGAACAAGAAATTATTGGTACGCAAATAACGCCGGCTAATGTTGAAATTTATCAACCGAAGAAGTTCAGGACAATCAATGTTTGATAAAATCAAATCTGACGTAAATAGGGCCTTGGCAACATCTTGGAAGATTGAGGGGATCATCCCACGGCAAATTGCGCAAGGCGAATCGGACAAATTTCCGTTGAATTGATTCGATTCGCTGAATGCTATTTTGGTAGTATGGTGACCATACTACACAAGCGTACTCGAGAATTGAACGTACCAATGCGCAGTAGAGTGCCTTTATGCAATGCACATCTTTAAACTGCTTTGAAACGCGGAAAATGAAGCCAAGCGATTTGGATGCTTTGGACGTGATGTAGGAAATGTGGGCACGAAATGTCAGTTTGGAGTCCAACATGACGCCAAGGTCTTTAATGGTGTTGACACGTTCCAATATTACACCATGCAGCTTATAATCGGTTATAATCGGCTTATAATGGTGCACCCGTGGCCGAGTGGTTAGCGTCCCACACTATCATGCCGGGTGTTCGGGTTCGATTCCCGTTCTGGTTGGAGGATTTTTCGTCAAAGAAAATTCTTCCGGCTTGCACTGTGGTCCCGCGTATTCTAGAGCTTGCCACTCCATAGTACATTCAAGGCATGTTATTCGGCATAGAAATCTCAACCAAGTATTAATGAACGACGCTAGTTAATGAATACGTTGAGACGGCAAAAGTTCCACAGGGAACGTTAACGCCATTCAAGAAGAAGAAGCTTATAATCGAAGATTATTGAAGAGCGCTTGCGGGAAAACGATATCACAGAACACTTCGATGGATTTAGAGTCATTCTGTTATTCACACACCATTCGTCGAAAATATCCAACTGTTTTTGAAGAAACTCGGCGTTTACAGTGGAATTCACAGGAAGGAATAATTTAACACAATAACCTCGAAAAGCTTGGAGATAGCATCTAGGCATGCGATTCTTCTATAATTCTTAACATCCTTCTTGCATCCTTTTTTGAAAACAGGAAAGATGAATGATTTTTTCCATGCATTCGGAAAGGTACCACTAAGGATGGAGCGGCTGAACAAGATGCTCAGCGGTAACGAGAGGCTGTTAGAGCACATCTTCAAAATTACAGATGGGATATTGTCGGGTCCAGCATTAGTAGATTTCTTCAGATTACCGCAAGCCTTTTCTACAGATTTTGAGTTTATTACAGGGTAGGCTGCGATAGATGGCAGGCAGGGTATACTGGTCACAGTTGCAGAGACCTGATCATTGCTGAGACTTTCGCTAACGAAAACGCCACTGAATTGATTCCGAAATAGTTCACAAATATCTTCTGTAGTGTTCGCTTCAATGTTGTCACGCGTCATGACTGTAGGTAGACCAGATTCTTTTCTTAGACTATCAACGTGTTTCCAGAATCCTCTTGGGTTGGTACGCAGATTTGTTTGGATGCGGCTGAGATACGCGGCGTATAAAGCATTATTCAGTCGTTTGTAATTCCTGTTTGCAGAAGAATAACGGTCCCTCCATAGAAATTTCCTTAAGTAAAATATTTTCATGGATTTCAATCGTTTTAAGTTCCTGTTTGTCCATGGAGGGCTAACTATTTTACTGGCTTTCTTCTTAGGAACAAACTGTTCGATTGCGTAAAGCAGCACATTGGACAAGGAAGACGTTGATATGTCGATATCACAGTCCTTCAAAATTTCATTCCAATCGATGCTACGGAAAAAACCATTCATTGATGAGAAATCAGCTCTCCGATAGTCATAAAAGGTTGACTCTGCGATGCAAACAAAAACAACAGGAGACGGAGCAGATAAAGAAACCAGAAGCGGAGGGTGATGACGACAAAACTTCACCAGAGGAGCAGGTGCTTGGGTTACAACTGTGCTGTGAACGATTTCCGAGCATACGAAGCATAGGTCGAGCGTGCGGTGGTTATCGTTAAGGATTTCATTCATCTGACACAATCCAGCGGTACTAATCCCATCTAATAGACGCTCATTCAAGCGGTTCATAGTAGACTTTGAATAAACAGGATACAGATATTTCGAAGCACATTGGGTCCAGCCGATACCTGGTAAATTGAAATCTCCAAGCAAGAGTATAAAGTCGTTCAACTTCATTTGATGCGTAATCCAGTTAAGCGATGAAATATGTTGATCTATCACTGTAGAATCGTTGGTACGATCAGGAGGGATGTACACAACTCCGATAAAAATTGTACGATTGTTCAGCAAGACGGTAGCCCAAACTTGTTCCACACTGCGTCCATCGGGAGGGAACAGTTCACGCGATTCAATATTTGAATTAATTGCCAGCAGAACCCCACCACCAGTCACTTTGCTACTGTTCACAACAGATCGGTCAAGACGGTATACCTTGTACGATGAGTCGAAAATTTGTTGCGACAATGTGTTGTTGTTAAGCCACGTTTCAGTGAAGGCAAAGACGTCATATGAGTCATCAGAGCAGGCGAGATAATAATTGGCAATGGAAGTGTTCATACCACCAACATTCTGATAATATATCAGCAGTTGATTTTTTACACGAGATGGATTCACACGTGCTTCAACATGTTTTGTTGCGGTGGAGGAGAGGGGGCTCTTCGAGGGAGAGCGCGTTGAGGCTCTGAATTGTAAAATCGAACAGGAGTATTGTTCTGATCCTGCTGACACTGTCCATTGATACGAGGTTGTATTGGGAGAGTCATTGGATCGTAACGGGCTCGCGTTGGGGGGTGTTCTAAAAAAGGAGCAATAGAGACACCAGTTGGCCAAAAGTTTCTGGAACAGACCAAACTTTCCAATGATTCAGGTACGTTCAATTTGAACGATAGAAAAGTTATGGGTCTATTGGTATCCCTATTCTGACGCAGTAGTTTGTGACATTTAATCAATGTTGGGTCACATTTACATTTTCTAGAAACATATGATGCTATGTTCTCACACGATTCGTGAGGAAGAAAGCGGGTCACATAATACCAGTTGCGTTTCACTTGTGGAGCGACGGAAAGTGTAGGAAGAGTAGTCACTGGAGTACCGGATGTAGTCACTGCTTCAAGTAGAGGTACAGTAGGACGATTCTTTTTTGCGGTTTGATGTTTTCCTTGCTTCTGTGTTGATAACACTGGTGCAGTGGAGCTCGTCGAAGCCGCTTGTTGATGATGGGCCATAGGATACAGCGGGTGCCTCGTGTTGGTTGGTTGAGCGGGTGCCTCATGTTGATTTGACATGTTCTCGACATGTTTCTAAATAGAAAACAGTTAGCAAAGCATGTAAATCGCGATAATTTCTACATGAAAATGTTACGAATTAAACATTAATAGTAATTTTTCAAAGAAAAACATGAAAAAGTTGTTGTTCAAAAAACTTTTGTTCATCATTTTCATCAAGAGTATTTGTAAATGCATTTCACAAGTTTGAACTTATTTCGTCAAACACAGCGAGCTCGATTCAGTACAGAACCGAAATTTGCTAACAACCTTGCGAAGAACGAATAGATTCGATTTCACTCCAATCAGCTTGGTAACCAATTAAATCCAATTAATTCGTACTAGTTTTGGGGGCATCTGTAAGCAAAGTTCATTTTGGGTTCGACAGACCGTCACCGTCATCGGCAGAGGCGGTATTTGGCGTGTCTATTTCCGGGATCCTTCTCATCTTCTCACTCGAACACAACATTGTCTTGGAAGCGGTGTTGCCCGACGCAAAGCTAAAGTACGGCAGAGGGCGCTTCCAATTTCCCACCGACACGATTAAGTGGATTGCTCTTTTGACATTACCACCACCGTTCCCGAACCCCAAACCTAATTACGTTTAACGGAGTCTACTCGAGTGGTTTTATTTCGGCTCCATGGCGGTGGGATTGTTGCCCCCGCAAGGTTGCCTGCTACTAGCTACGTGAGTGAAGTCGGCTATGACATGGAACAATCATCCCGGGTGCCACCTTGTTATTTTTCCACGCCACCACCACAGATGATGACTGCTCAAAAAAGCGGAGGAACCATCGATCAGCGAGTCAGGCGCGAAGGGTGTGATAGTCAGTCATTGCATCTATTTGTACTAGACACAATCCATCAAGTGTGGGAGTTTGTTCGGAGCAGGCAAAATAGATGAGGTTATGGAAAAGTGCAAAAAATAAAAACATGTTGGCTGCCCTCAAATTACAATGCGGAAACTCGGCAGCAAAACGTGCTGAGAGCGAAACAAGCTTATAATCGTGATGCCATGATATTATTTTGCCCGGAAGAGTGAAATCATAGTTTTTTTTTCTTCGTTGTTGGGCTTCGCAATTATTTTTTTTTCTGGGGAAATTGTTCGCTGTGGTGCACAGAATCAACCGCATCTCTATAAATATGGCACCTTCAAAATAATAGAGATGAGAAGCCTGGCGTGGCATTGTGGATGATTTATTGTTTATTTGCTCTTTTCCCAGCTATGAAACTTCGGCTCCAATGATACATTGTCGTACAACTAATTAGCGCAGCTGTCTGTAACACATCCGGATAGTAAACCTGGCTTGTCAATAAAATTCGGTCGAAAAGTTACCGTAAACAAGAGTGCCTGGTCAACTGTATATTGTTTTTTATTTCGCCCATTTATTCGGTCCATTATTGGAAGCATTTTTCTACATCCCGAACATTCATAAAAGTGGAATTGCGCAAAAGCACACTCATCCACCAGTTGAGAGTGGGGCGCTATTCCCAGCACCCACTCCAGCAAATATTTCTGAATAACCACCCGAAAATATAAATATCGACCGGCTGCACTGAGAGAACCATAAATTTTTGCCAGCTACAGCCCACGATACAAACACGGAAATTCACTTCCTGGTTACGTGTGTCATCTGTGTCATCCATAAAGTGGGAAAAATATTAAAGCTTGCGGTGATGCTCCGAATGGGGCCAGGTTCTTTTGTCCCTTCTGTCGGTTGCTATTGGTCGTTAAAATGACGATGATTTACGCGCCTAATTGCTAACTGGGCATCCAAAACTCGGTCCCAATTACAGTCATCTGTTTTCTTTCTTCATCTGGACGCGGATGGTACCATTGTTCGTTTCATTTAATTTTGCGTTAAATTTTTAACTTTTTTTTCTTTTTTTTCTATGCGCCAGCCTTTTTGCGAACCACATCACACATACATCCGAAAAAAGTTTCAAATGACATTCGTTCCTCCATTTCCAGTGCTACCGTACAAAAAAAAAATATTGCAGCCCATGTTCATTGCTAACAAATTTAGGTTAATCTATTTGGTATGGTTCCGTCTCACACCCATTTTCTTTTTTGGTTATTATTTCTTGCAGGGCAGCACGACAGCAGCGCCTCGTAGCGCCTACCCTGGAGCACCACCACACGCGTCGGCCACACTAAAGGGTGCCCAGCGACCCGCTATGACTAGTCCAGCCGGTGGAATCCCCGGTGGTCCATACAGAGGAACTGGCTACGGCTACGCACCGACACAGCAGGCGTACCGGTATACGACTCCGCTGGCGGCGCAACCGGCGTATGCAACCTACACACCACACACCACTACCACGGTGAGTGAGCTTTCAGTAAATGTTAGATAATTTTGCCTCTGGTCTCCATATCCATTGTTATGATGTTCTAATTTGGTAAGAAAAAAAATCCGCAGCCATGGAGTGAATCAAATTATATTTCAGAATATGTTTGCTGAGAGATTGCTGTTTTTACAATATGGCGCCAAGTAGCGACATACAAGGGTGGTGGAAAATTTTCCGCCTGACAAAAACAAATTTAACTGGTTTATTCGCTTTATTCATCTCCATCAAAGGTACGGCGTTTTGTCGGTTCGCTAATGCAGTGATACCAATGTTATAATCCGATACGTCAAGTTACTTAAAATTCTCATCTACAGCATTGATGACTAGTTTCTACTCCCAAACAATTTTTAAGGTTACGATCAGATGATGGGGCCAAATTTGGTGGTTGATGAAACAACTTGAACATGCCGGACTTTGAATTTGATGGGACACTTGAATCGTGCAGGACAATGATATGATGCAGGTATACTGAACCTGTGGCCCGGCGGAATATTCAAGTTGGCCCATTTGGTATTACTTCATTTTAAACTATACGAAAACCTAAGAAATCATTATCTATTTTCTGACGTAGGACGTCTTTCAGTAATGGGGCCAAATTAAAAAAACAGGAAAACTTTTTCATGAAACAGAAAAAGCAAATTCCGCGTTCTTTCCACGGACAACGTGCATAAGCAAAATATTACAATTTAAGCTCCGCCCGTTTTCAGTTCATTGAGTATAAACATATCACACACATTGGTGCACTTTTGTTCGGTGGAGGTACCGCGTCAATTTTCATGCAAGAATGCTTCTGTACCTTGCACCGCATCATTTCTGCATCAAACTGGGGTGTTAGTTTGGATTTTCGAAAACGAGAGCGCTACGTTTGGGGTACAAGGTTTTAAGCGTTAATATCTCTTTACCGGCTGAACTAAGTGGTATGACAATCACTTTCGAAAGATAAAAGGTATATGGGTGATGTTTGTTAATTGACTTAATTTTTTTTCCATGGTGCAAAATCTGCTTTGAATGCAAACTATTAAAATCATAAAAATCTATAAATATGCATCGAAATCCAAATTAGTCAGCGGTTGATGTATGTCGTATGGCCGTGAAAGCACTACTAGTATTGTGCTCGCCTTGGCCAACCCCAGTTTCTATTTCTCATTCTCAGAATAAATATTAAATAGGACGTACCGCGTCGGTTTTCATACCGTTATGTGTAGGTTGGTTGTGTATGATTATACAGGGTGCGTCACATCAAATTGCATCACGGAAAAAACGCTGTAGAAATTCGCCCAGTAGACCGATCCTTTTGAAAATTTTAGACAGTAAAATAAAAACTATTAAACGACTTTTGGCATTTTCCATTTTTCATACTTCGAGCCCAAGCCCGTATGCTCGTACCTTCCTCTTTCCCCCGTCCATAAGGTTCTGTACAACGTCAGGTTGTAGTTTTTTTTTGAACAGAAATCCATTTTCTATTGAAGTCCGCCTCCGATTTGACAACGTTTGGGTTCTTCCGGAGGGCCTGCTTCATAATCGCCCAATATTTCTCTATTGGGCGAAGCTCCGGCGCGTTGGGCGGGTTCATTTCCTTTGGCACGAAGGTGACCCCGTTGGCTTCGTACCACTCCAACACGTCCTTTGAATAGTGGCACGATGCGAGATCCGGCCAGAAGATGGTGGGGCCCTCGTGCTGCTTCAATAGTGGTAGTAAGCGCTTCTGTAGGCACTCCTTAAGGTAAACCTGCCCGTTTACCGTGCCGGTCATCACGAAGGGGGCGCTCCGCTTTCCGCAAGAGCAGATCGCTTGCCACACCATGTACTTTTAGGCAAACTTGGATAGTTTCTGTATGCGAATCTCCTCCGGAACGCTGAATTTGTCCTCTGCGGAGAAGAACAACAGGCCCGGCAGCTGACGAAAGTCCGCTTTGACGTAGGTTTCGTCGTCCATTACCAGGCAATGCCGCTTCGTCAGCATTTCGGTGTACAGCTTCCGGGCTCGCGTCTTCCCCACCATGTTTTGCCTTTCGTCGCGGTTAGGAGCCTTCTGAACCTTGTATGTACGCAGGCCCTCCTGCTGCTTGGTCCGCTGGACGAATGAACTTGACAAATTCAGCTTATTGGCGACATCCCGGACCGAACTTCTCGGATCACGTCTAAACTGCTTAACTACGCGCTTGTGATCTTTTTCACTGACGGAGCATCCATTTTTGCCGTTCTTCACCTTCCAGTCGATGGTTAGGTTCTCGAAGTATCGTTTTAGTACTCTGCTGACCGTGGATTGGACGATTCCCAGCATCTTACCGATGTCCCGATGTGACAACTCCGGATTCTCGAAATGAGTGCACAAGATTAATTCACGACGCTCTTTTTCGTTCGACGACATTTTTCCAAATTTACGAAAAATTGACAGTGAAGCATGGCCAACGTGATCTATACACTCTTATCTGATTTTAAAGCGAAAGCTGAAGATATAATTCCTAAAAATTAAATTTCTACAGCGTTTTTTCCATGATGCAATTTGATGTGACACACCCTTTAACACATCTTCGAATTGTTCATCCAATGCGTTATCGAATAGATAACGGTGGTGGGGATCAAATATTTAAGCGCCTCGGGCCATCTAACACTAGAAAAATATTCGCGATGCATACTGAGTGCGCTACGTGCATTTACATGAAGAACACAATCCTCGTGTATTGTTTGCGCGAGAACAAAAAGGAATCATGAATCACCCATCTTTAGCTGCTTCTACAAAACCACGCAAACCCACCAGGCCTCCTTATGGGCTTTCGGATAATGAGTTATTTAAAAAATGTCGATGCATTCTGAAATAATATCCGAAGTAGTCGGAAGCGAATTGATTCTTATATTTTTTTTTTGCTGGAAGAGGGGCGTGTTAGTGTTTATTGGTGTTTTGACGATGATGTTTTGAATTATAAAGGTTTTTTCAGACTTTCTCAGTTCATTCGCCTCTAGCCTTAAAAAACGGCGTATTTGGAGAACTAAACTGAACACTCGGCATTGAGAAAGACTGTTTGGGAAGTCTCACTTCCACTGCCATTTAGTCGCCGATAAATCGTTAATTGGTAACTTTTTCGGATCGATCAATTAACACTTTGACGTTCGCACGTTTCGTTAAAAAATATTCGCTTGGCACCGGCTGCGCTAATTCGGATTACTTGGCTTGTCGCCGCCCGTTCTTGACATTATCGGTAAATCACAAATTGTTAAGTTTTACTAATCTCATCGTGAGTTTTCATAAGTTCCCACCCCTGATCCCCTTCTTTCATGAAGTTTCGATGATATACAAAACTACTTGGATATTCAATAAGTTCAGTATTCAATCAACAGTAAATGTTAATTATGAGTGTAAATTTGAAAATTTTCGCGAAATTTTGACGTTTTATTGTTGCGTGAAACGTCTCCGTCTCCACTCAAAACATTCATTCATCGGTCCTTGTCAGTGTTACCTAATGTTTGTACTGAAGAGTTTCGTTCGTGAATTTATATTCACGTGAATTTTCATTCATTTAAATTCCGTGAGAGCCTATGGAATTACGATGCGCACTTACATTAAAATTGGTTTCTTTGAAAAAAGATATAACAAAACATTATACACCGAGGTTTTTTTTACGCGGGGGATACGTACCTCGTAAAAAAACCGCGTTAATTGGAAAATCCGCGTAAAAAACCGCGTTAATTAAGGTAAGGTAAGGATAAGGTGCAGCACTAATTTCTTTCATAATCGCTAAGCTCCGTTACAAGCACAAATTACCGTAATATGCTCTGAGGAAACATAAGAGAAAAATGTGAGCTGAGGGGGAGATGTGATATTGCACTGGTCTTTTTTTACGGTACCGCGTAAAAAAAACCGCGTTAATTGGAAAATCCACGATAATTGGAAAATCCGCGTTAATTGGAAAATCCGCGTAAAAAACCTCGTAAAGAAAACCACGCAAAAAAACGCGTAAAAAAACCTGAGTGTATACATACAGCCATTCCATGCCAAACCGATATAGATGTTCTCAGATTTTCGTGAAAAGTGGTAATTTTGTTCTTTACCGCAAAACATTAGACACATTTCATTAGTGTGACCATTACTATTTTAGGGTGGTTCGAAAAATCAACCTTTTTCTAAAACTGACGTTTTTCAAAAATTCATAACATTTGAAGTATTGGACCGATTCCGATGATCAACATATCAAATTAAAGGCAATGAGCTAGTTTTTTTTAAAGAATATTACACTTGCAAAAAAAAGAGTTTTGTTTTCATAATTATTGATTGTATGTTTTTTATGGTTTACATGTTCTCTGGACCAATGGCGCTATGTTTTTTTTATGTTTTCTTCTTGAAAGCTGAGGTTTTTTACATAACATATCCAAAAGTCAGAGAGGCGTCATTTTTTGTTCATGAATTATGATTTTTCAATATTAACCAATGATCCGAAAGATCAATTTATACCCCAACCGATTACGATTGAAGTAAATTTTCTTTTATGTTTTCACAGAAGATAGATTTTTGATTTTTTGTTATATAAATCATTTTGAAGCTTCAACTTTCAAACCTTGAAATATTTTACGTACACCTTTTTATCTTGTTGTGTGTAGGCGTAGTGAACAACAATATCGATAATAAATAAAAAAAATCAATTTCTTCTTGTTTTTTCAAAGATATAACACATTTTCTTGCTAACCAACTCAATACCAAATTTATTAACCTTATTTATCAGCTTTCAATTGATTCCTGGAACGTTCCTGTAGGATCCGAAGTCACGAATCATTCATTCGCATAGCACTTCATATTTCTGATACAATTTGCGTTGAACTGCTCCTCTAATTCACTACACCTACAAACAACAAGATAAAAATGTGTACGCAAAATATTCCAAGACCTGAAAGTTCAAAATGATGTACGGTACAACCTGTTTTTGTGCGGTTTTTTTGTGCGATTTTTTTTGTGCGATTTTTATTTGTGCGGTTTTTCGTTCTTGTGCGGTATATGAAAAGAAGCATATTTGACGAAGTTATCGTCCATTTAGTTTTTTTCGATGGTTTATATGCATTTCAGTGCGAAAAAAGCATATTTGCGTCTCAATTGTCCACTTCTGAAATCATTCCCCTCCTCCCATCAAATGCTCTAAGTTTTTCTAAGTTTGCATGATATGATTTCAAACGGCAACACGTTTCGACATGCAAATAATAGCACAAAACAGCCACGCGCCACCGAAAAGGCAAACTGTCTCATCACAAAGCAGGGAAACAAAAGTAAATTGAACGGTGAACTGCGTGAATTTGAGTTATTTTCTTGGGGGAAACTTGTTTTATGCGGTCCCTATCTACCGCACAAAAAAAGTTTTTTTTCAAAATGTGTACTGAACACGATTTTTTAAAGCTACTGGTGAAGTTTTGCACGATTTTTTATGCGGTCCCTATCCCCCGCACAAAAAAAAAAGGTTTGCCTGTATATATCATGATATATCAAATGATCCTTTAATATGATGTATATTAGGGTGCCAATGAAAATGGTCATCTCTAATTTCAAAAAAAACCCCATAAAAAATGTTCACTACCTCGAAAAAACACCTTATGCCAAATATCAACTCAATCGGACATAATGGAGAGTGGCGCAATGCGGTCAAAGTTTGAGTTTTTTGAAAATCGGAAAATGAGTAAAAAAACGGGGTTTTTGAAAAAAAATTGATGAAAAATGTCTAAAAATTGAATGAAGCGTCGAGATATAGTGTCATCTCGAAATTTTTTTTTGTCAAAAATCGACACTCGAAAAAAAATTTTGTCAAAAAACAATATTTTTCGGCACTTGGTCGTTTTTCCGTCTGAAAAGTCGATATTTGACAAAAAAAAAATTGAGATAGCTGTAAATCTCGACATGCAATTTTAAGACATTTGGCATCAATTTTTTTTAAAACCCGATTTCCTGTGATTTTTCGGTTTTCAAAAAACTAATTTTTTTACGTCTGTAACATTAATAAATGAAGTTCGAATGAGCTAATATTTTGCATAGGGTATATTATCGTGCAAATCAACATTTCGTAACAAGTTCCGAATGAAAAATCGAGATAACTATGTTTATTGGAACTTAAAACCATACGTTTCGTCTCGTATTCCGAAAAAAAAAACCAGTCCCAGAGTGTCGATTTTTGACAAAAAACTTCGAAAACCCCGATCACCTTAACTCCCTTCTTGGGTGATTTTTCGATTTTCAAAAAACTCAAACTTTGACCGCTTTGCGCCACTCTCCCTTAAGTCCGATTGAGCTGAAATTTTGCAAAACGATCGTCAAAATAATTAATCTTTAATCGTAGAGCTATTTATTCTATCAGTTTAGTAGACCTGAAGTCAGTTTTGAATTATCAAAATTTTAATAATTTTTCGTTGTATTTTTTAGTATTTCTATTCAATTTCATCATTATGATATAAAATCATCACAATTTCAGTATATGTTTTTTCACCACTTGCAGAAAATATGTTGCTCTATCACATAGAATACATATTTGATGCCAAAAAATTACATTTTATTCAAGAAGGTTGATTGTTTCACCAGAAAATCCACACAGAAATACAACGCGAAGCTGTATGTCGTTAAAAACGAATTGTGTCACAAGGTTACCACATTTGCGCAATCCGATTGGATTTGACACGATCGAATTGAAGAGTGCAATATTGTATTAATTTCAAATCCGATCGGATTCCGGAATAGGAGTGAATATGAGGCGTTGCCTCGAGAAAAGGATGAGTGCCCTTTCTTTAATCATATTCTCAGTGATCAAGTTCACTTTAGACAGATCAATAAATATCGGTGCTTGTTTACTATTATGTCTTCTGAACATATAATTTATTTACCTGTTTTCTTTGTTTTTCAACGAAAAAACATTTGTATTTTGTTTTTTTATACGTTTAAAACAAACTTGGAATGGAATATATGGCGCTTTTCAGTTTATTATTTCATTTTTTCATTAAAAATTGAAGAATGTACACGTAAACAACAGGAGGTCATCAAATACATCAAATACCAAGCTAAAAAAATATTCTAGAGAATGTCAACTATTTCAGTTCATTTGCCTACATCCTTGAGAAAGGCCAATTAGAAAAACTAGAACTCTCTACATTCGGAAAGCCTTCAGGATCGCTGCCGTTCGGTTGCTTGTCGAGGTGACTGATGTATGGTGAAATAATTAATCGTCAGTTATTTGTAGAGGCTACAAACTTTTGCAATTCATCCGTCTCTAGTATTTGAAAAGATCCTCATAGATAACTTATGGATACTAACTCTAACTACCTGTCTCGGGAAAGGCCATATGAGAGCCTCGCCGCCGCTACCGTGCAGTCGCTATTTGGATTACTAGTGGACCGTGAGCTATCAGTGACGAATCCGTCATGGTGCCCGGTTTTGTTTTAGGGAATCACTCTGCGGCCTGCTAAAATGAATGGGATATTAGTAGTTCTCATTTCAACGCTATTTTAACGAATCACCTATTAGATTTTTTTTCATGTTGCAATAGATTGTTAGGGAGTATCTAAATCGATTGATACGAAAATTCCGTAAATCAATCAGGAAATGACTGGGAAATAAGACCTCAAACTTTGACGTTATCGTGGCGCGACCGATATGTTTAGTTTTTCAATTTGCATCCCTAATAACCTGCTTAAAGACGTAATCCTACGTCAAAATGTCTAATCATTTGAACGAAAAAAATATGGGGGATTGTATACAGGCCACGACCACATTGTTGACGTAGTACCACAAACCGTATACAAATCACCTGTTCATCACTTCGAATGTTATTTTAAAACACATCTGAATTATAAAATAAACTTGTTTGAAAAATGTTCTAGTTGTTCTGAAAAGGTCTGATGAGTGCGTGCTTTGATCGAAGTATTTTAAAAATGCTGATCCATGATTCATTCTTGTCCTAGCGAGATGCTGGCTATATGTCGCTTTTTGTTTGGTTTTTTTCCGATGAGCATCGCAATAGTTCTGTGCCTTCAAGACTGATAGTTCTGCGTTCGCGACTGATTTGCACAGATGTAAAAAATCGTATTAATGTACATAACCCTGCTAACAACATCAGAAACATCAACCGAACAATTCAGTTCGCATACTTGATAAACAGATGTATTAACATGTGTATCGAGCGAGCGATGTTCTCATACTCCTCATATTTCCACAGCGAGAATACTTTGAAGTGAAATCACTACTGCCTGTACTGCATAAGTATAGCCTTATCGTGAGTACACGCAACTAGCTATGACCTTACTTCATCCGGAAGACGAATTAATCAATGCAACCATAACAAATGCAGAAAACGTTATTGCAGATACCTGCAGGTTGCGGGTACTTTTGTATCCGCAAGCATTTACACTGAAATAAGTAACTCTATTATCCGACCTAGATTCATTCCAGCGATGCAATGATCAGCTTAAAGTTACCAAAAGAGCATCTGTTGGTTAGGAAGAGAGATAATTCATTGTTACTTCATCCTTGTTCCTGTTATATCTCGCATTTCCACTGATGATTAGTTGAATGATTCGTTCAAAAAATCAGCTACTTTCCAACGCACGGATGATAATGGCCACATCGTAGTAGCAGTTGTCGAGACAATTCAGTTTAGATTGATCGGATTGATTCCCCAGTTGCGGAAACCGTTCATAATACTGTTGTTTTTTTCTGCTTTATTTATTTCCGAAACCAAACTCTTTGTCCATATTTAACCACAGTTGAAGCAGAAGTCTTACGGCGAACATGCTCCATCAAGAACAACGTGCAGGAATTGGTTTAGACGCTTCGAAAACAATGATTTTGGTGTTGATAATTCGAAAACATTTTCTGCCACACCAAAATGTTTTGTAAAAAGTGGCTAAAACCAACAAAAAACATCACAGGAGGTCGCTTCAATTGAGACATTTGAAGCATGGCAACGCTCGAACACAAACAGCAAAATCATTGAGACGCTACTTGGAACCCCACCAGCCTTGTTCCCAATATTTTGCCCCTATCACTTAACACTGACCGATAACACATAAAATGGCTATGCAGCGTTTTATTTTTTTTAAGATACCAAAAATGGGTCTATTCTTAGATAACTTCAAAGGCCGTGTCGAAAAATTAAAACATACAGACGATAACTTTAGTGCCCTGTTTTCTACAACTAAAGCATTGAAACTTCGAAAAACTAACAAAATAATCGATTAGAAAAAAAGAAGATTGTTAATTTTTAAAATGATTAATTCTTAAAACATTCAATATGCTGGCATTGTTAGATTCCGGAATTTAATAATGGGTTGGATACAGATGCACGAGCTAGTCAAATATTTCTTTTATCAGAATTCCTTGCTGTCTGAAAATTAATTGTGGGAGGAAGTGAGCGAACGACAGAGAGAAAACTTATATTTTTTCCAGATGCTTAATGTCACTTTTCGTCGGCCATGAAATGTACGTTTAAGCTGACATTTGGATAAGAGCTGTCAGTTTACTTTGCCCCAGACCATTCAGTACAGTGCGCTCACAAAAACTGCCTCCGAATGTTGGGCAAACATCAGTTAAAACCAACCGGAATACTCTCGTGTGTCGTGTCCATATCCTCCAAGCCGAATGTCCATTAATAATACCACCGGAGCCGGCCGGATTTATGCCTGCCAACATAATCATATTAGAATTTCCTGGAAACGAAGCGGCAGCTGAGTAAGACAGCCCCATATCCATACCACCCCCGCCGCTCGGTCGCATGGTGGCGCGCACTCAGAATCAATAATTGTCATTCCCCGTCGCCCGTCTTCTGCAGCACACCCTCTTCCTGTCGCGCGATTCCAAGCGTTCTCATTTTATGCTCGTTTTACGATCCGACTCGTCGTCGTTCCTCATCCTTTATCGATCAAATATTTTATCAAATTTACTTCTGAGTTTGATTTCTTTTCCAAGCGAGCGATCTTAGCCGCCGCTGCCGCCTCCACTCGCGGATAATTTATTCCAGTTTTCTCCCTGCTCCCAATCCGTCCGGCGTGGGGAAAAGAAGCAAGGAAGAGTCGGGACGATCCCTGATTTTGTTTCCTTGGAGATTGAATTCCCACTCTACTTCGAAAGCGCAAACATTGTGTACGCCGTCTTCGTTGCTGTCATTTGCTTTCGTTACCCACCAACCTGAGACTAGCAGCAGCCAGAATTGCCTCTGCTTAAAGAAAACTTCGGCAGAGTGGTGTGCCCCGGAAAAAAGGGGTTGGAATACAACCAATCATCGCGGTTGATTAAACTCTGTTGACACCGATTTTTTGTTGTTGTTGCTGGCTGCTACTGCTACTGCCAGCTTCGAGAATGGAACTTGGGGTTTGCGTTGTATTGGGAATTCCAAATTTGGCAAAGTTGATTTAAGTGGTGGTGAAGTATTCGAATCGGGTGTGAATTTGCAGGAATATTTCTCGAAGCATAGCATGCAAGAGATGGGGAAAGTTTTGCTTATTGATTCAATTGTGCGGAAGCAAGAGGTTTTGATTAAAATAGAACAAAATCAATTGGGTTTGTGTTTTCTAGGCGTTAAGTAGACCGAAACTGTTTCGATTTGTATTTTGAATCAGATTGTGCCGTGTTGTTGTTTCAATGAATTTGACATATTTGATGTGTTCAATCTAAATATTTTCTTCCCCGCCATGATTTTGTGTCTTTACACAAATTTTGTTAGAATGAGTAAGACCTCCATATAAGGTTTGTCACATTTAGAATTTGGCCGCACAAATTTCCTATTTCTCCATGAGGCAATACAGTACAAAATCGGTAAAAATATATTTCTGTAGGTAAATCACTTTTTCTAATATTTCTTCGCTTTTCCAATTTTTCTCGCCGTATAAACTTTCCTTGGGTGAAAATGAACACAACAAAACAGACAGCCTAAACCGAACGGCCCATTCTCGAGCGGGAACACACCTTGGTTTTTATTTATGAAAATTGAAATAAATCATGTCATAAATCAAGTCATTTTTAACACAACTGCTACCATATACAATTTTACACTTACACTTGTGCTAAATTTTTCACAATACACGGTCATTGATATGAAATTTCACGAAGCAACCAACATTAAGGTTCCAAATTTAAATTTTATTTCCTAGAATTAATCGTATCACTCACCTTACTTGCAATATAAAAATGCCCCGACTTGCATATATTTGCAATGTCGATTTCCCCCAGGCAGCTTGGTTTTGATATCTTTGTTAGGGACCCGCCGCATGTGTCGTCAATTTCGACTAATCAGAAGTGGGTATTTCCGTTAGGATAGGGGTTGAGATTTTTCAATTGTTCGATAGTTAGTTTCATGACATATATTATTTTCTGCAATATAAAAAATTGTTATGAAGTACCGAAATCGATTGTCGTAAAAATTTCATCAATCCATCATGAAATCACTGAGCAATAAGCGTTTGAAATTGGACCATTTTCACGATGTTCTCGACTTTCGATTTTCAATTTGTACCCCTATATGTTCCCGAAAGACGTAGTCCTACGTCAAAAAGATCTACCGCTCAAATCTCGTATATTCAGAAAAATGTAAACGCAAATTTTTGGACGTAAGATTACGTTCTTTTGTAAGAGTGATAAGTTAGAACAAAGTGCCAAGTGAAGGGTGCTAAGTTAGAGTCACGTTTTTATAAATAGTTTCCTCGTTAATGACTATTTTCGCTATGAACGAATTTTGATTAATATCAGCCGAATCGAAAATTCTCCAAGATTTGTTTGATATAACGTATTCCCCTTTTTCCCATATATCCTTCCCATATGTTCTGTGCATTTCTGTGCTTACCTATCCATGCTGTCAATAACGAGCACCCAATGTATCCGCGAGTTACAATATCCATATTCCACTGAAAATCAGGAGCGCGTAAATCGGTTGCTCAAAATGCAAACACAGCGTTCATTCTACAATAGGCTCCGCCCATTATTATTACAAGTTATTGCGAATAAAAAAAAAAGGTAGATATCGCAAACAATGGTGACATCCGGATTCGGTGGAGGCATCGCGTCGATTTTCATGTCGTATGGTAGAGAGTGCTTCTATATTTTTGCATTACACGCACACATAGTTGTTGTCTTATGCGTTGTCAGAGCTAGATTGAAACGATAACAACATATTTCTTTTCGTGTTGAGTGAAGACCAAAACAACTATTCATATAATCTATATGAAGTAAATGTAGTAAATGGATTTCTGCCATACAAATGAAATATAAATTTCCTTATAACTCGAGAATTAATCAAGCAAACGAAACCAAATGTGGCGTGCGGATGTTTTAGAGAGCAATAAATGTTTCTATGTTCGATAGACACTCCTCCCCCTCTCTAAGGGGGGGGGGGGGTCGGTGTGAGGCTGCCATACAAATGAAACACAAACTGCTGCATAACTCGAGAACTAATCAAGCAAAGGGAGCCAAATTTGGGATGTTAGGGTTTTTGGGTACGAGAAATGCTTTTATGATGATATGACAAGCCCCCCCCCCCCTTCTCTGGAATGGAGAGGGGGTCGCATAAAAATATTACACCTCAACCAAACATGACAATTAAAAATTTTCGGAAAATCTATCTCATTTTTTTGTTGTTGTGATGGCATCTGAATCAAATCAATTTCTTTTTCTCTCGATCACATTCCGAATAACTTGAAAACAGTAGAACTCCGATTATCCTCGAAATAGTCCGGCAAGATCACTTCGGATAACAAATAGCGCGGACAACGCAATGAAACACTAAAAACCATGTACAAATGCAAAAAAAATTTCAGCCTGAAAACTATGTATTATCAATACAGAAATTATTAAAATTTCCATCTGGAAGGTCGTGCATACCATTGGTCGAATAATGTGAAAGCCATGACCAAAACAAAGAGCAACAGTCTATCAATCACTGACATATTTAGAAAAGTTCTATATAATTAGCATTGAACTCGCATTGGCGGATAATCGTAAATATAACAGTAATTATCGACGTTTCGTGCGATTCTAAGACTTTTGACATCAATTTTTTTTCCATTTTTATAGAATTGACCATGCTTGAATTCTTGAATATCCTTTTCATTGATGGAGATAAAATGCTTTGCGTCACCCTTCCTTAACCCTCTACCGCCCGAGTTTTTTATTTATCTAGAAAACCTACTCCACTTCTATCTCGAATTTCCGACTTTCAACATAAAATACTTCTAGCAAAAAGCTGCCAGCATATAAACAATGTGTATGTGTGATAGATGAAAATATTCTAAAGACGTTCTAGTGAAAGTGAACATTGAAAATAATGTCTGAATAATTTGAAAAGAGAATCCGCGAAACCCGTCTAAAGGCGGTCTTGGGCTGTAGAGGGTTAAGACCGATTGAGGTGAAATTTTGTATGGGGTAACTTTTTGAAATTTTAGGGTCGATTTTTTCCCATACATTCATTGGCACCCTAATGGACACCTATGTATGATTGATAAATAACATTTTTGTTTTAAATTTTAATGATGTGCAATACAGTGAATCAATACCTTTGACACTTACTGTGTACACTTAGTTGGTCTTCTGTTAAAATTGTAAAAAAAGTAAGTAAAGTAAGTATTCTAAAAAAAGCAGCTTGATGTGAATTTTCGTCTGCAGAAAATAAGGTTCTTCTTATGAGTGTTTCACCATCACTTTTCTTTCAGTTTATCGAATCAGCGCCGAGTTTTCTCATTTATACTCCAGGAATATTGATGAAAAAAATACTAAATACTAAAAAAATACATTTGTAATAGCAACCGGACATCATGGACGAATCGGCAGAGCGGTTGTTAAAACGCAATACGAATTTGGCATTCCGAATGCCGGAAACTATTTTAGACATGAAGAAATGAGAAAAATTACAAACCCTTCTAGGTGATTTTAGTCAAAACTTTTTGTTCGATCAGTTTTAAGGCCTATTGAATTGAACTGAATTGAATTTTCAGTTAGTGTCCATCTTTCCCACCCCAGGTGTCCATCTTTCACGTCAAGTGTCCGTCTTTCCCGACTCATTCTTATTCCTTCAATGATGCCGGACACATTCATTTTACAAAATGTCTGCTTCAAAAACAAATTTTATTATAAAAAGATACTTAGACTATCAAATTGTGGTGAGATAGCTATACATTTTTCGTGAAATTTGCGAAAAAAACAACAGTTACTTAAGATATCCGTCTCCACCACCAATGGGGCAAATCTGATTGGGAACCACAAAAGCTCCTCCAAGGATAATATCAATAGAATGCTTCTTGGAACAATTGTGGAACATAGAAAATCCATCAGATAACTTTCTAAACTGTTCCGAATAAAAAAAAATTCTAGTCACTTCATTTACATCGCAAAAGTTTCTACCTCTGCACCAGATCCTAAACGTTGAACAACTTTAATTCGTGTCATCAAGCTGTATAACAACAACTATCGACCACGTGCCTCGCTCACAACGCGCGTGCATTTTTTTACGACCGGTCGTTTAGATATTTTTGAGAAATTTTCCTTCCCTCCCCATCACATTTGTGAGGCAGCATAAAAATCGCAGTTAGTGGCTGTAGCAACAAGAAAATATCCTTCAAATATCGATTACCGAAAGCCAGCCTAGCAGTGGGCTAGGATTTAACCCGCTGTTTCTCATTGGAACGCTTTTTTTACGCTCCCAAACGAGCCAGGATATTCTATTCGCAGGTGAACAACACATTTCTAACGGTGTGGCAAGAATTCCTATACATATTCAAATTCTCTGCGAGGAGCCGCGAGAACGAAAAGGGTGCAAATCTCGAAGGTCGTTTGTATGTAAATTATGCGCACCTAAATGGGTTGGCTTGTAGGCAGCGGACGATTCAAGTTTTTCTTTATCTCGGTTTCCACACACGACGATGCTTACATACCTTTTTATGTCCACCATTTTAGTACGACATATTTGGTGTGATTCGAGCGAGCCGCGAGCCGACGGCTGAAGGCAACTGTTGGGAAGCAAGGTGCGCTTCCGTGCCAATGAAAAGGATGTTCAAGAATTCAAGCATGGCCAATTTTATATAAATCGAAAAACAGGAGAGTGGTTTTCGGTTTTTGTGCTCTACTCCATTCGCAAAACAAATCCCCTCCCCCCGCTCAAAGCGGAATATATTTCGCAGCGTAGAATTTAATAGTGGAAGAAAGTGCCTGTAACTGTCTAGAATAACAAATATCGGGGGCTTGATGGAGATGAAATGCTAAGCGGTCAGATTGAGACCAACAGCAGAGGGTGTGGGAATGATTTATTAAAAGCTAGCTGTAAACAGTTTCGATCAATCAATCCTGGCAAACGGACATAGCCGAGTGTGTTTTGGTATTTGCGGCAACGAAGGTGCCAATCAATGTGAGGATGAGGTTCTTTCAGATCCTACTACATGGTTGTCAACAATAAAGGCTCAGTTGGCCCCCCGAGACATGTTGATGGCCAGTTGGGAAGTGATCCATTAAAGTGGGGAAAAAGCTTGCGGAAATGAAATATTGTGATGTACTTTGTTCGGTTATGAGAGAAAATGTTTAACAGAGAACGTAATGCAGTAATAAAGCTTTTTTGTCGTATAAAAGTTATAGATAGTTACAGCGATTGGCATAAAAAGCCCAACTTGCATATTATTTTTTTTCAATTTCTGGACTATTTCATCAAAAATACTATCATAATTTCATAGAATTGTATATAAACTATTACTCTTTCAATTAATTAACAAGTTTCGCCATTTTTGTTAGATTTTGTTTACTTTCTTACAAGACTTCTTTAAAGTGTGCAAATATGCAAAATAATACAAAAATGAACCCACTCCCAAAAAATAATATTAAAATCATTCAAAACCTTTGAGTAACCCCTCGTTTCCACATTTTATGACAGCTAGGGCTGTGCGATATTATTTACAACCTTTCAGTGATTCTGCAGGGGTATGACTAATGACTAAAACGTCAAATCCCTCATATTGCCAGTGTACCCAATATTGCTGCGGTTCACTGACATTTTGGTTCTGTCAATTACTGTTGTTTACAACTCGATCCGGTTATATAGTCGAATAGTGGCTAACTTTAAGCTTCATGTTAAATGTGAACACCTCCATCTGAAACCGAAATATGAAAAAGCAGCGCATTTTTCTTCATTTTTATTATCTCCGTGATTTCAACGATTTCAATCCTCGCAAATGATATGTTGGTAAACAAATGACGCCATATTGATTTTGATTTTGGGTAGCCTATATTCAAATGATGTCTAACCCCTGTGATTCCGTTGACGCGATATAAACGAAGTGTTGTTTACGTTGGCACATGAAAGTCGATTGTTTATCAGGATCATTTGCAGCAGATTTCACAACAGAAGATTGAAGAGATGTTCGCAATAAGCCGGGGAATGTTGATGCTTTTATTGTGTGCTTTGTTATTTCTCGAACTCGGGCTTTTATACTTTTTTTTCTATTTTTATTTTGCGTGCCATTGAAATAAAATGTTCAGTTTAAGTTCTATGAATTGAATCCAGCCACATATGATGGAAATGCAATGAAAAATGTTGTTTTTTATAATGAAGGCTCGTGAAGTTGCAATTTTTACTTAACAAAATTGTTTTTCATTCAAACAAAATTGAGAAAATTGTTATCTAATGCTGTTTTTAATACAATGTAAACAACACTTTGTTTATATCGCTTCAATATCGATTGCTAACAATGCCGCACATCTCTAACTGTCATGACACGAAGAAACGAGGGGTTTTGAGTGATTTTAAATTTATTTTTTGAGGGTGGGCTTTTATTTTTGTCAACGCATATTTGCATACATTGCAGAAGTCTTGTAAGGAAGTAAACAAAATCTAACAAAAATAGCTACACTCGTTGATTACTTGGAAGAGTAATAGTTAACAAACAATTCTATAAAATTACGGTAGTAGTTTTTGATAAGATAGTCCAAAAATTGACAGAAGTTTCTAAACATCCAAGGTGGACTTTTTATGTCTATCACTGTATGTAATGACGAATTTCATGCCAACTCGACTGGCTGTTGTAGCACCATCTCAGATAGCAATGAAACACATGGGTTTTTTATGCCATACTTGAAATATTCAAATAAGAATTAAAATTTCTTCATTTTCATTCTTCTACTTTTTGAAAAGGGCAAAACAAAAATTCTGGTCAAGGAATTAAATGTAGAAAATTGTTTGAATTTTCATGAAAAATTCCAATATGTTTATCAACAAATTTTTTTTTTAGAAATTAAAATTAATTTTTCTCAAAAAAGTATTTTTTTTTAAATATCAAAAAAATATGAATAACTCTTACAATTAACCAACAAGTCGTCCATACACCGGAAGAGAGGCACTTTTACAGGGAAAATTTTTTCTAACAACAACTTTTGCATGTTTTCTTTAAAAAAAAAAACTACTAATCTTTATTTTGCTACAGTGATAGCATAGCATTGTGTTTTTTGAAAAAATACTTGGGAATGTTCAATTTACAAGATAAATATTAGATGTGCAACGTAAGAAGTTGGTCAGATTAGTGATTTACGTAGAATTCAAAGGAATGGCGAAAGGTATTCTATTGACGGAAGAGGGGCGGAAAATAATAAAGATATTCAGTGAACAATAGTTTTCTAATCGTTCGATCATAACAAAAATTGGTCGATCTGAGAAAGTGGTACGGAATTTCTTTAAATAGTGCCCGAAATATGGGATATAACGACCAACAAATGGGAACACCAAAGTTACTTTGCGTCGTAAAGGTCGAATAAGACACGAAGCAACCAGGAAACGATGACCTGCTCATACATTAAGGCAGAATCGGTTGATCCAGTGACGAAGAGGCATATTGCGCGCATCTTGAATGAGTCACCAAACATCATGTGGAAGAAACCTCGAGGGAAGCCGAAACTGTCCGCTACCCATAAGCAGAACCATCTCATTTTCGCCCGGCAATACATGGAATGGAAACTAGAATGGAGAAATGTTGTAGTTTCCGGCGAAAAAAGTTCAATTTGGATGGTCCGGACTGCTACAATTGCTATTGGTACAATTTAAGTCAACGGCATGTCGTGAGATCGAAGCGAAAGTTTGACAGTGTGGGGAGCCGTTTCCTATCACAGCAAGCTTCTCACTTGTTTCACTTTCACCCGAATGAACTCCGAAAAGTATCCTCAATTACTGGAGGACGTTTTGATTGGCCATATTGAGAATAACCGAGGATGTCGTTTTTTCAGCCGGATTATGCATAGATCCACGTTTCCAAGCAATCGGAGGCATGATTTGCCGAGAAGGACATTCCGCTTCTTAAATGACCTGCTGGCAGTCGATTGCAATCCCATAGAGAACCTATGGAGAATCTTGGCCGAGATGGTCTATGCAAACGGAGGACAATTTGACAACATTTCCAGTCTCAAGGCAGTAATTCAGGAATGTTGGGCTATAATCAATATGGCAACACTTTAAAAGCTGTCTGATTCGATGCCAAATCGAGTTTTCAAAGCGATCCGAAATGGAGGTGGACATACTAAATATTAGCTCGAAAATTGGACTCGAAATTTGCCGCACAAATTTTCTTTATTGAAATTGTAGGATGCGGCTAAACTAATCCACCCTGATTCCACATATAAGTGAATTTATACTTTTTTTTAGAATGAATTCGATGAAAATAAAAAATAATCGGCTTTTATGAGCAACAAAAATGTACAAAGAATTGTCTTATATTTAAAAATATTGAGGAAAAATAGGGTGCGGCTAAGCGAATGTCTACCACTGTATATAGTGTTTTCGACAAGTTTTAGATCTCATTAAAATACGAACTTCGTTGAAGACGTCAACTTTCTATATTTTACAGTTTCTGGAATATAAGGCATGTTTTGAATGGAGACTCCTGAAAATAATCATGTTTTACTAGTAACATTTTTGTGTATAAATTCTCGCGTTTGACATGTTCTTGACATGTTTTGTAAATTGCAAAAAAGTTTGCAAAACATGTAAATCGCGATAATTTATACATAAAAATGTTACGAATTGAACATTTATAGTAATTTATCAATTAAAAACATGAAAAAGTTGTTGTTAGAAAAACTTTTTCCCTGTAAAAGTGCCAGTCTTCCGATGTATGGACGACATGTTGGAAATTGTAAGGGTCATTCATATATTTTTTTGAGAATTTAAAAAAAATACGTTTTTAGAAATACGAGTTTTAATTTTTAAAATAATGTTTCTATCAGCGATTTAAAAAAAAATTATTTTTTTATGAAAACTTAAACTATTTTCCACATTTGATCCTTTGAATTTTGTAGGTATTTTATTGTATTATAGTATATGTTTTGTATATGTATTATAGTTTTTTAATTATAATTTTTTGTAAAAAATCAGAACAAATTTTGACCCTTTTCAAAAAGTAGTCTAATTTTTTTATGATTTCAAATATGCAAAGTTGCTTGAATAACCCGTGTCTTCATACCCACAACGGTTCACTGCTATTTGAGATAGAGCTGCCAACTCCTAAGACGAGTTAGCATGAAACTCGTTCAACACTTTCGACACCCCGTCACCCAGATATGGGTGACACTTTCCTCGCTCAAATTGAGTAGGATTTTTAGAAGGAATTTGATAGAATAGGCACCTAAATGTAACTATAGGTTATGAAGAAAAATAGTAAAATCATAACCATAATATTATACTGTTTATACTATACTTTTTATAAATTTATAGTACGGATGGTTTGTACTGCAGTTTTTTTTACAAAACCCCTCAAATATGACTTTGGCATGTGTTATTGTCATCAATTCGTCTTCAATTGAAAACAAACATTGCAAGTTGGGCTCTGCAAGAAACTCGAAAACGTCGCGTTGGGCGACGAACGTGTTAATCCTAATTCAATGTTTGAACAAGTCTGTTTAACAGCAAAAAACGACATCCGGTTAACTTGGCGTAGAATTGCTCCATATTATTTTGTTTCAAGACCAACAAACAATGCGTTCTTGTCAACGTCAGTCTGTCTTTCCTATAATAATAATTGCGTGGAATATGTTTTAACTGTCGAGTACAGTTGGACGAATTGAAACGTCCAGTCTTCCGAATATGTAGTAGACCACGATGATTATCTTATCACTAGTATTTATCAATAAAAGTGCGTATACACGCAACCTGTATTCACCCGTAATTTCACGCATTAATTATGACGCATATTGGAAGCATCGGCAATATTTTCTTTTCGTGTTTGATGAACAACGCAATTTTTCTCGCCCAGCAACACTATCAGGAAAATGTAGGGTAAAGTAGGACTGGCTAATGTATGTTCTATGTTTCGCGCTAATCATCTGTAGCATTCGGTCTAGGAATAGCTATATTCATCTGTAGTTAGTATGATTCTTCCACAGCAGATTGTTATTAATCGAGAAATGGGGTATAAAATGAGATGATGCTCAGAATTTTTGAAACTGATCTGGAGCTTTCAACTGCACGTTAAATGAGCCCAATCAAACCCATTTATCTAATCTTAGCTAACTCTTTTTATTGAATTCCGTGTCAACTTGCATCGAAGAAAATTCCGTTAACAGAAGAGCAAAGCGTGACAAAACTGTCAGAACGACGACTATCCCAAGCACAGCTTCGCTCGTTCCACTTTATCGTACAGTTTCACTCAATCGTCGGATAGTTTTTGTGCTGGGTTCTCCCACCATGCTCGCCTTCTACGTCACGCGAAGCAATTTCCAAAACTTAATTACTTCGCCTGGTTGCGTTCCACCTTTCATCTCACCTTTACAAGCCGAACAGCGGTATCTCAACAACTTCACCATTTGGGCACTCAGCAGCAGCGCGTGTGTGTGTATGCAGTGCTGGTTGGACCCCGTAGACAACGGGAGCCACATTTTTCATCTTCTCCGGATAATCTCCGGCCGTTTTCCACACAGTCACGGGGCATGGGAAAAGCTGTGGCCATGCGTGTGAGGGAAAAACTCTCCCCCCCCCCAAAAAACATGGAGCCAAGCGATGAAGATGATAATGCGGTTTTCCCATCTCGCCCACTCTTGGAATTCAGGACGATCACATTAATCAAATGTGCCTCTCTGTATTCGCAGCCTCCGTTGTTCACCTCCATCATCATCACCCTTCCGCGCGCATCAGCATCGGCAAAAGTTTCAACTGTGGGTGTTAACAGAATAGGCAGCAGAAGAAGAAGAAGTACATGAAAACAGTCCCTGCGACAGAATAAATGGGGGAAAACAAGTTGAACAATGGCAAAAATTGATCGCTTCTGGCACTTTATCAAATCCAGCTGAAGAAATTGGAACGTTTCGAAGGGACGTGGAGCAAAAGGGTGGTGATTGGGCGTAAGGGAGTGGCCTTGGTGTTTATTGGAAGACAACGCAAGAAGTGTCAGAGGGCAGAGAGGCAGCCTATACCCGGTTCTGCGTATGAACTAACGACAACAATCACAGAGAGATGAGCTACTGGCTAGCTAGCTGAAGGGACGATGAAATTGGTGGTGATGGCAGCTAGCCTGCAGCTTGTCTCTATCATTCGTAGACGGCTTTTGGTGCATTGTGATTTGTGGTGAAGACTCCGCTTGGAATATACGTACGAGGACATAGAAAAAAACACCATTATATGCTGGCGCATGCAGAGTCAGAACGAAAAAAATCAACATGTTTTCCACTGCTCGATTCCGAATGAATGGAACTGGCAATGATAACCATTGTAATGTTGTTTTTTTTCCACTGATCTCCATATTTTAGAAGTCTATTCGATTTTTGAAACCGTACTACCACTAATATTGGGTTTAGGGAACGAATTGAGGTCAGCGATCCAGGACAAACGTCCAAAATTAACTAAGAGATAACGCGTCGTGTTCCACCAAGACAATGCAAGACAAGACCTTCGAAAATTCGGCAAAAAATTGGAGTTTAAGTGGGATATTACACCTTCAGATTATAACTTGTTCAATTCCCTGCAAAATTATCCTAAGGACAAAACTTTGACTTCTTTGAACATCTCACAACTGAAATCTGAACTAAAAAAAAATGATGCTAAATGTCTTCAAATTACATGAAACGTCGAGATATACTCATCTCATCTCGATAAAATTGTATTTTGTCTGGGACTTGTTTTCCTGAATACAAGAAAAAAAACGTATGATTCAGGATACCAATGAAAATGATCATCCCGATTATTCATACGGCACTTTCTGCGGAACGCTGAAACACTCCCCTCTGAATCAATCAAGCAAATGAAACCAAATTTGGCATGTGGATGTTTTAGGATGCAATAAATCTATTTAAGGTGGTTAGACACTCCACCCCCTCTCTATGGGGAACTGCCATACAAATGAAAACAAATTTCTGCATAACTCGATAACCAAGAAAATTGAGCCAAATTTGGCATGTGGAGGTTCTAGGGGGAACGAAACGTTTCTATGGTGATTTGACACTCCTCTCCCCTCTCTTAGAGGGGGGTGCCATAGAAATGAAGCACAAATTTCTGCATAACTCGAGAACTAATCAAGCAAATGCAACCAATTTCGGTGTATGAAGGTTTTAGGGAGCAATTAATATTTTTATGGTGGTTTCACACTCCTCTCCCCTCTCTAAAGGGGGGCTTCCATACAAATGAAACACAAATTTCTGCATAACTCGATAACCAAGCAAATTGAACCATATTTGGCATGTGGAAGTTTTAGGGGGCACGAAACATTTCTATGGTGGTTCGACACACCTACCCCCTATCTAAGGGCATGGGGGTTGCCATACAAATGAAACACAAACTTCTGCATAACTCGAGAATCAAGCAAATGGAGCCAAATTTGGGATATGAGGGTTTTTGGGTACGAGAAATTTTTCGATGATGGTATGATACCCCATCCTCTTCTGGAAAGAAGAGGGGGTCCCATAAAAATAATGCACATATTTCAACTAAACATATTCCAACCAAACATGACAATTGAAAATTTTCGGAAAACTCTGAAGGAAAATGGGAAAATTCGAAAAATTAAATTCGCATGTGTTCGACAATTACATATTGACAAGCGTTGTAAGTCCATTAATGTTTGCGCTAACGAAATTGATCTTTGCTCGAAAGTGGAAATGAATTTTAATGTGATAAAACGCACTCCTATATCATCTTCCATCTATATAAATAAAAATGGATCGCCGAACGTGTTGATAAGAGCAAAACTCGAGAAAGAAATTGTCCGATTTAGGGCTGTCTTCATTCTATCATATTTACTGTCTCAAACATTTATTCCATGTAACGGAGAAACATGTTATTTGCAGATGGATTAAAAATCTTGCACGAGAATTGTGTCTGAAAATAATCTGATATTATAATGTCAAGTTTTGGTAGAAGTACTGAAATGTTATAGTTGAAAATAATTTTAAAGGGTAGATTAGAAAATCAATCAATGAACTGCGATTGGACCCATGAACGTGCGCTTAGTGAGAAACGATGCGATAACGAAAAATGGACTGTGGGCGGGACGAAGTTTGCCGGGTCAGCTAGTTAACAAATAAAATCATCTATTTCAAAAGCTATCAAATTTTTGTATGTATGGGAGCATACATCTCTTTCTCACAGACTGAACCAATAAAAAGCTAACGGATGTCAACGGGGATCGAACTAAGGCCGACTGGAATGCAAGGCTGTTTTAAAGGGCGTATCACATCAAATTGCATCACGGAAAAAACGCTGTAGAAATTCGCCCAGTAGACCGATCCTCATGAAAATTTTAGACAGTAAAATAAAAACTATTAAACAACTTTTGGCAATTTCTTTTTATTCATACTTCGAGCCCAAACCCGTATGCTCGCACCTTCCTCTTTACCCCGTCCATAAGGTTCTGTACAACGTCAGGTTGTAGTTTTTTTTGAACAGAAATCCATTTTCTCTTGAAGTCCGCCTCCGATTTGACAACTTTTGGGTTCTTCCGGAGGGCCTGCTTCATAATCGCCAAATATTTCTCTATTGGGCGAAGCTCCGGCGCGTTGGGCGGGTTCATTTCCTTTGGCACGAAGGTGACCCCGTTGGCTTCGTACCACTCCAACACGTCCTTTGAATAGTGGCACGAAGCGAGATCCGGCCAGAAGATGGTCGGGCCCTCGTGCTGCTTCAATAGTGGTAGTAAGCGCTTCTGTAAGCACTCCTTAAGGTAAACCTGCCCGTTTACCGTGCCGGTCATCACGAAGGGGGTGCTCCGCTTTCCGCAAGAGCAGATTGCTTGCCACACCATGTACTTTTTGGCAAACTTGGATAGTTTCTGCTTGCGAATCTCCTCCGGAACGCTGAATTTGTCCTCTGCGGAGAAGAACAACAGGCCCGGCAGCTGACGAAAGGCCGCTTTGACGTAGGTTTCGTCGTCCATTACCAGGCAATGCGGCTTCGTCAGCATTTCGGTGTACAGCTTCCGGGCTCGCGTCTTCCCCACCATGTTTTGCCTTTCGCGCGGTTAGGAGCCTTCTGAACCTTGTATGTACGCAGGCCCTCCCGCTGCTTGGTCCGCTGGACGAATGAACTTGACAAATTCAGCTTATTGGCGACATCCCGGACCGAACTTCTCGGATCACGTCTAAACTGCTTAACTACGCGCTTGTGATCTTTTTCACTGACGGAGCATCCATTTTTGCCGTTCTTCACCTTCCGGCCGATGGTTAGGTTCTCGAAGTATCGTTTTAGTACTCGTAGATTGGACGATTCCCAGCATCTTACCGATGTCCCGATGTGACAACTCCGGATTCTCGAAATGAGTGCGCAGGATTAATTCACGACGCTCTTTTTCGTTCGACGACATTTTTCCAAATTTACGAAAAATTCACAGTGAAGCATGGCCAACGTGATCTATACACTCTTATCTGATTATAAGCGAAAGCTGAAGATATAATTCCTAAAAATTAAACTTCTACTGCGTTTTTTCCGTGATGCAATTTGATGTGACATACCCTTTACATGACCACGCTATCCACATATCCACTGATGTTGTTGTATAAATGCGGGAAAATATTACACCTCATTATAAAATGAAGTTGGGAAGTGTTTTCCAAGATTAAAAAGGAGAACATAAACGAGAATCTATATCCTTCTCTGTCTGAGCCGTGTATTTGGCAAACTATGCGTAAAGCTTTAATGCGTGCTTATTTGCAAGTTTTCTTCTGATACGCTCTTATTGCTCTTATATTGCTATAGCATATATATTGGGGAACGAATGACGTCACGACGGGTATAAAAGAAACACATCGTGGTCGACTCGCTCTATTTCCTGTGCAACGACGCCTGCCGATAACTCTTTCCTGATCCATGACGCCTGACGTCAACTTCTTTTCCGGCCGACGACACCTGCTGTCAACCATTTTGTGAGCAGCAAAGTTCAGCGAAAAAAATATTTGTGTGAGCAAATTTAAATTGTTAAGTGTTAAGTTGCAAGTGATTCCTGATACATTTCGCTGGAATGGACAACGGCCCGTCTGCTGCTTTGATGAACTACCGACAGATTCATTCAAAACTACCGACAGGTTCATTCAATGTAATAAATCGGGATGCAAAAACATGTGCTAAAAATTAATTTTGGGTGTAGCAAAAAAGTCTGATTGAGCAGCAAATTGGCATTTGGTAGTTGTTTGTAGGAATCAACATTTCTAAAAAAGTCCCGTTTGAAAATTCGAGTTGACCAATAATCTCTAATGTTTTCCTATAAAATTGATGCTCTCGATTTCAACTGCATCTCAATCTACCAAGACTGACAAGGTTTGATATTGGTCCATTCCTGAACAATAGTCCAACGAACACGCTTACTCTGTCACTTAGTCGACAGTAGTTAGCAACATCTTGAACTGATATGCGTCAGTGTGTAGATTAACCAATTCGCTGCCAAGCCTAAATTATATGACGTCATTCCCATTTATATTTTGAGTGTTATTGTTTACCAAAACCTTGTTATTTCTTGATCATTCTCTATAAGAAATAAAGTATGATTTTTGTAAAAAAAATTATTTGTGGTATTGAACAACAAACGTGCTGAATAAAGTTTAACCAGTAATTTCATTCCAATCATTATCTGACCCAGATTCACATTGTAGTTTGAATTATTTGTTATACAATTCTCTCAGAATACACGAAGTCTGTTAAAAAAAGTATCGCGACTTTCGAATTTACGCGGGTTACGTATATTTTATTCTAGATTTTTGTATCATTATGTTGGCTTTTTTTACACGTGTTTTGGTTCATCTTCGACTTTTGCCTATTGCCTATCTCTAGAGAAATCCCTTCGTAGTGCTGAAGCAAAATCGGCTATGGCTATGGAAATGCCTATTTAGAAAAAATCTTTTTCCCATCCATCTCGCAAAGTGTTGTACTTTAATATCACTTTTAGATCGGAAACTATTCACGAATTCGTGAAGATTAAACGATCTATCGGAAAATTCGGTGGCCCTGAAAAGCACCAATGTATTTATGTTTTTTTCGCAATTACATTTTCATCATCGCCACCATCGCCTACTATTGTATGCTGGATCGATTACACGAAATGCAATGCTTTTTCAGCATCTTTCGCAGGTCGGCAACAGAAAGTCTGAAATCAGTTGTGTTGGCGGCAAATATAGCAATCGCAATGGAATAAATTTTCACCTCAGTTTTCAATCGATGAACATAGGTCTCAATGCACGAATTCGATCAGAACGAATGATCGTTTGGAGACTCTCCAACTAATAAACCCAAAAACCCTTTTAAATTCACGCAAGCTCTCCTTAAGTAAACAAAAATTATTTTACTTTTTTATTATTTCGAGTATCACTTTAGAATGCATCGAACCAGTATTACCACATGTACAGATTTATCTGGAATGCTACAGATTTTTCCGTTATTCTTGGTACAAATTCTGTACGGTACAGAGTACAGATTTTCGTCAAAAAGTACAGATTGGTACAGATTTTTTCCGTTTGTGAAATTTTTCACACTCGAACAAAGCAACATTGAGGTACATGACGATTTTTACGCCGCAGTATCGCTTGGTGCTACTGATCATAAAAGTATTTACAATGCAATGATTGATCAGTTTCATAAGGACGAAATCCCTTACAAGAATCGTCATAGAAACCCAGAAAGTTTTCCAATTTGACTAGCATTAACGTTGTGTTAAAAGCGTTTCCAGGATTCTACAATGGGAATGTACAAGATGTGGAGAATTAATACTGTAGCCTAAAGAAAAAATTACTGCGTAAGGAAATCACATTTTCAGAAAACGAGCATGTGCTTTGAAATCGGCTCAGCAACGGTACGATGAACGCTATTTTGAGATCAAATGATTTGGTCAAACATCGTGGTGGCAGCTCGGAAATTTCAAGAAATGATAGTATGCAATCTAGATTCAAAAAAAAACTATGTATAAGCATCATCACACTCACGAATGACTTGCAAATGTAAATGTAGTATTTGTAGTAAATAAATCAGTGTTTTTTAATGCTAAAATTTTTTTTCTCTACAACGAATATTTTCGATGGTACAGATTTTTGGAAAAAAAGTACAGATGAGAAAAATTTTTGATCCCACTGGTACAGATTTAAATGTGGCAACACTGCATCGAACTATTGCATGGAATTGCATTGAGATAATTATTCAGTGAAATGTTCGGTGGCACTAACGCCAATGGATTCACTCTTGTTCTTACGGGAACAAACTGGCCATATGTCGAAATTTGTGCCCTTTTTTACCAATGCACTCTTCTAGACAAACTGAAAATTTTGCATCAATATCATCACTGTGTGCTGGATCGATTACGAGAAAGCGATGAGTGACGGTTGTCTGCTGGATGGCATGAAAATTAGTGCTCGCTGGTTGCTGATACTGCTACCCGCTGCTGACAACATTCGTAGTGCTGCTGATGATGATTATATTGGTGGTCTTTCAGGAACAGTAGCTTTAGTGGATGAACCCTGATTTACGGTTAGAAAATTAATGGTAGTTTCGGAAAGTAACTGCGACATTTAATCGATTTCACTGGTGGTAGAATCTAAAAGGGGTGGGGCTTACGATACAATGTTTCGCTTCTCTTCAGGCTTCCAGTGTATTGAGAATGAAGCGCACGGTGGGCAGCTATGTTTGTTTTCGCAGTAATATCGATGCATTCAAATTGTAGTTGCCTTTTATGGTCGACATAATTTGAGGAGCACAAATCGGACCAATAAAAATGTGGAATTTAGCGCGTTGGATATTGCTCGACATTTTACAATTTTTCAAATGTTTATCTCTAAAAACTATGTTGTGATTGACGCGTAGATATATTTCCAGTCGATTGGGATTCTTTTAAGAAATGGTTATAAGCGATCGGAATCTTTTATTATTCCCGACATGTTCAGTGTTTAGATTTTTTAGATTTTTTTTTTGGGGAGCACAATAACACTTACTTATAACACTTTTGCTCCCAGTTGATGACATGCATCAACCGCTGAACAACCATGACTGAGTGGATCTTCGAACAGGTACCCATATTTATGGATTTTTGTTTTTTCAATAGTTTGCTTCTGAAGAAGTTTATAAGCTAATGAAATGTAAATAAGCTATTTGGGTCGATACGTAGAAACTTCATTCGTTCAGCTAGCAAAGAGGAGGAGCAATCAGCATTAAAAAAGTGTTTTATCAATACAGAAATCATGAAACTAACTATCCATGGTCAGATAATGGCCAAAACGAAAAAAGTCGATAGATCTGGGCCTAGTGGCACGGACGGGATCTTGACATAGGACTGTGATTGTGTGTAGTAATTGCGTTCGAATTGAGTTTTTTTATTGTTCAAAATCTGTAATTTTTTCTCCTTTGATATAGCAAATGGAAGCCCTTTATCCTTGTATCCTTGCATCCTTTACGGATAAGATAAGATACTGTGGTAGAATCCGGAACCACATTCTGTTAAAAAATGTACAAAAATACCATTTAAGCCTTCACTACCCTTTTCTTCTGTTCATTTAATTATGCAGAAAAGCCAAAGAGTCATCATTTATCATTTTCAAACATAAGTCTAAATAGTTAAGGCCTACATGAATATAAGCCTAAGTCAAATAAGTCTACAGAAATGTATTATGAGTAAAAATAACATTTCCTCCTTCGTTGCCTGAGTATACCCTTTCGATCTTCAATAGCAGCTGCCAGTTAAATTCATTAATTGCATTTTTTACATAACCAAACAACATGCTCGATATTTTTACATCATGGACCACAATAACATTAATTGTTAGTAGCAAGACCTACACGGTAAAAACGTGTATTGAGCAACATACAACATAATAACTGATAAATTCCTATTATCAGTAAATGAAGAATAATTCCTTATACTCATCAATTCACGGTGAGCTAACGCCCGTATTTAGACAAAAAAAATGCTCGTTGCGTCGGGAAGCAAAGCGATTGGTTAGTGCAATCGTAAGAAAACATACCTATTTTAATTGTCAAATTGTGAACTTTTTTTTTACTATATTTTCTGTTTGTTTTAGGCAAAAAATGCTGAATAAATTGATTGTCTAATGGTGTATAACACAACATATGTCGCAATAACGATTTTGAGTAACATGCGTTTGGAAACTCTTAATGAATCGTTACATTCACCAAACCAAACACCCCCCAATTAGTCCTTGGTTCAGATATCCATGCCAAATAGTACACCTTGAATGTATTCTGAATAGCAAGTATAGTGCTTTCTTCGGCAGAATGTATAACTCGAAATTTTTGTTGAAATTTAGGAATATGGTGTTTTGTCGCAAAAAAACATGTTGAGAATGTGTTAAATTCTTGAAAAATAAATACAATATTGATCGTTTTTCCATTTTAGGAAAAAAAATGTCTTCAGCATCATATAATTCTACATTCAAAACCAATGGTAATGCGCTCTAATAGAAGAACACTTTCTGTTTAACACTTTGTCCGGCTTACCGGATTAGGTAAACAAATATATGTTTCGTTAGGGAAACAATACTTTGGAAGTGTAAACGATATTGAGTGGAACTAAATCATACATTGCACACAATTTTAAGCTCTTTTCCCGGATCGAGTGGAATCATGGAAATTTAGTACATGACTGTATAGCTTCCATCGCATTAATTAGGAGCTGTGAGCAGTCATTATTCCTAAATATACATTTCACTCCGCAGCAGAGAGATGCGCCATAATTCCTCACTCTCTCAGGCATCCTCGAGGTTCCTCAAAACTCAATTTCACTCGCATGAAACGTGAATACCTCTATCGGAAGCAGCAATGACGTCATACCGATTCCGGAGTACATATAGAAACAGCATTGTGTTGTACGCCCACGCAGCGCCTCGGAGAGTGGTTTTTAGGCAAGCCAACGAGCGCGCTCGAACTAGCAACTAGCAGTGCTTTTGTCTACGGCCTTAACTTGCACCAGCGACCGTCTGCCGATATTTCGGGTAGAGTGGCAATGTAAACAGAGGATGCACACAAAAAACTCCTCTCGCGGGGTTGGGTCTTTCGTTGAACTTGCTGCAGCTGATGCTGCACACGGACGAGAGAGAGCTTCTCGACAAACATTCCAATTTAAATTCCCCATAAGGGACGCTGTGAGTGTTTTATCGTTGTAGCAATGACGTGGATAAACTGGGGAAGATGTGAGTATGTTTTCGAAGAAAGGAATCGGTTACAATAAGGTGACGATCTTGAATATTGTTTCTAAAATTGTTGAACAATTATTCTTTTGTAAAAGCAACGTTCAAATTTGAAATAAAAAAAATAGGGTTAATTGATGAAATTTGAATAGAGTTCAATTAGAGAAAGCCAAATGTTCACTGCGGAACACTACCAAATACATATAGCATGTGATCCTCCATTGCCATCGATACATTAGAGTTATACGAGTGTATAGAATTGCTGAGAAGTATCGATAAATTTTTCGAGCGAAAACTTTTAATTATTGGCAGAACGGTGACGGCACTTTGCGTCTTGCGCACATCTACTTGAGCAGCGAGTTTTGAAAATAAAAATGCAGAATGAACAAAATTTATGCTCCACTAGATTCGATCACACTGACTCGGTCTGAAGGCCTGGAGGAGGATTTTCTTTGAGTTATGGAACTCTATCAGAACTGCTCTACTACAAAAAAAGGCAAAACAGCACATTCAATCATGTTTCGACCGGGCTAAGTTTGAAGCGGGGGTTTGTTACTGGTCGAAAAGTTTGGTGCTCGCCCTTCCACCAACTTCTCTGACCCGTTTAACGAGTACTCCTACACGCAACCTGTGCGCTCGCATAAACATGAAAAGTTTGGCTAAATATTGATCACAGGGTTCAGAGTTGAGACGGTATACTCTTTTCATTTATTGGTTCGTTTCAGGTAATCAATGATGAAATATGAATATGATAAGATTCAATTTGACAAGATATTTGGGTTCCTTTCGAAGCCTAGGATTTTCTAATGTATTTTTTTTTTAATGAGAGACGAGTCTACATATATTCATGAATTTTAATTAAACAGCATATATTCTACAGGGTCATCAGATTAAACACTCACGCAAAAAAATCGAATAACTCCTTATAAAAATAGTTTTTCGCTCCGTCGATGGTAACACTGCATTTCCCACTTCGGGACGATAATATTCGGCTACTCGTTCAGTCTGATCGGATGGTTTTTAGTGTCAAGATGTACAATTTACAAGAACGTGTATTTTTAGTGAAATCGTATCAATCGAGCAAACGAAGCCTTAGGCCATCTACACACTATGCAACCTAGGTTGGAAACCAACTTTACGAATGTCGCAAAAAAGTTGAGAGCATGTGTAATCAAATGGTAGTCCGCACACTGGACTACCAGTTGACAAGGTTGACTCAACCAGTTGGAAGCAACCTAGCATGTCGAGTCGCGCGCGATTTGTATCGGCAATCTTTTCGTTCAATTGCTGTTCACATTTCGATTTCTGCGTTCGTTGAGTTTCAATCATGGATACCAGGTGTTTTTTTTTCAGATGTTTTCACATGGTACGAAAAAATGTATCCAAATGTATTCACGATCATATTGAAGGAAACTAAAATGCATTACTTAATTTTGAACAATGCTTGATAGGTTATTCAAGGTTTATAATAATTATTATATAAGTTTAAAGTTTAAAGTTATATTATTGAACAAATATAAAGATGGCGTCAGGTATACATTTTATTACCACCCCATCAATATGGGTATCAAATGAAAGGGATTGACTAGTAGAACACAGTTATTTATGGAAAATGCAAATCCAAAATGGCGGCCGCTACAAAATGGCGGATTACATATTTTCTCAGAACATCATCAATATGAATATCAAATGAAAGGGCTAGACTAGTAGAACACAGTTATTTATGAAAAATGCTATTCCAAAATGGCCGCCACCACGAAATTGCGCCATATTTTTTTCAAAGCCCCATCCATATGAATCTATCTTCTATCTATATATATAAAAATGGAGTGATGTCTGTCTGTCTGTCTGATTCTTATAGACTCGGAAACTACTGAACCGATCGACATGAAAATTGGTATGTAGGGGTTTTTGGGGCCGGGGAAGGTTTTCGTGATATTTTGAGACCCCTCCCCCCTCTCTAAGGGGGGGCTGCCATACAAATGAAACACAAATTTCTGCATTACTCGGAAATTAACCAAGCAAACGAAACCAAAGTAGGCATGTGAAAGTTTTAGGGTGCAATAAATGTTTCTATGATGGTTAGACAGTCCTTCCCCCACTCAAAGGGGGGCTGCCATACAAATGAAACACAAATTTCTGCATTACTCGAGAATTAATCAAGCAAATGAAACCAAATTTGGCATGTGGAGGTTTTAGGATACAATAAATGTTTCTATGGTGTTAAGATACTCCTTCCCCCTCTCTTAGAGGGGGCTGCCGTACAAATGAAACACAAATTTTTGCATTACCCTAGAATTAATCAAGCAAATTAAACCAAATTAGGCATATGGAAACTTTAGGGTGCAATGAATGTTTCTATGGTGGTTAGATACCCCTCCCCCCTCTCTTAGGGGTGGCTGCCATACAAATAAAACACAAATTTCTGCATTACTCGAGAATTAATCAAGTAAATGGGCGGGACGAAGTTTGCCGGGTTAGCTAGTATCAAATAAAAGTGCTCGACTGGTCCAAATCCAAGATGGCCGCAGTTGCCAAATAAACAATTACTTTTTAATGGTTTCATTCAGCTTTACCTGTTTGTATGCATGTTTGAGTGTTTGTAGGGTTATCCCACATTGATTGAAAGCGTTGAGCATGAAGAATTTTGTTCACCGTTTAAAACGCGTTATCAAAAAAAGGTCACATCGAAAATGTCCTAAAATAAGCTTTATTTTCGTTTTTTCAAAATTAAAATCAGTTCACTTTTGTAAAAATAATTTAAATTTGTTGCGTGAGCGTTTAATTTGAAAGAAATATGAATATGATAAGATTCAATTTGACAAGATATTTGGGTTCCTTTCGAAGCCTAGGATTTTCTAATGTATTTTTTTTTAATGAGAGACGAGTCTACATATATTCATGAATTTTAATTAAACAGCATATATTCTACAGGGTCTTCAGATTAAACACTCACGCAAAAAAATCGAATAACTCCTTATAAAAATAGTTTTTCGCTCCGTCGATGGTAACACTGCATTTCCCACTTCGGGACGATAATATTCGGCTACTCGTTCAGTCTGATCGGATGGTTTTTAGTGTCAAGATGTACAATTTACAAGAACGTGTATTTTTAGTGAAATCGTATCAATCGAGCAAACGAAGCCAAAGTAGGCATGTGAAAGTTTTAGGGTGCAATAAATGTTTCTATGATGGTTAGACAGTCCTTCCCCCACTCAAAGGGGGGGCTGCCATACAAATGAAACACAAATTTCTGCATTACTCGAGAATTAATCAAGCAAATGAAACCAAATTTGGCATGTGGAGGTTTTAGGATACAATAAATGTTTCTATGGTGTTAAGATACTCCTTCCCCCTCTCTTAGAGGGGGCTGCCGTACAAATGAAACACAAATTTTTGCATTACCCTAGAATTAATCAAGCAAATTAAACCAAATTAGGCATATGGAAACTTTAGGGTGCAATGAATGTTTCTATGGTGGTTAGATACCCCTCCCCCCTCTCTTAGGGGTGGCTGCCATACAAATAAAACACAAATTTCTGCATTACTCGAGAATTAATCAAGTAAATGGGCGGGACGAAGTTTGCCGGGTTAGCTAGTATCAAATAAAAGTGCTCGACTGGTCCAAATCCAAGATGGCCGCAGTTGCCAAATAAACAATTACTTTTTAATGGTTTCATTCAGCTTTACCTGTTTGTATGCATGTTTGAGTGTTTGTAGGGTTATCCCACATTGATTGAAAGCGTTGAGCATGAAGAATTTTGTTCACCGTTTAAAACGCGTTATCAAAAAAAGGTCACATCGAAAATGTCCTAAAATAAGCTTTATTTTCGTTTTTTCAAAATTAAAATCAGTTCACTTTTGTAAAAATAATTTAAATTTGTTGCGTGAGCGTTTAATTTGAAAGACCCTGTGCCTTTCTTGAAATAAGTCGTTTGAAATATAAACAGAAAAATCTTCAAACTGTATATAAGTGAATCATATATGATCGAGTCAGTATATAAACCAGTCTGTATAAATGAAGTCCGACCTGTATTATATATTTATTAAATACTAGCAGACCCGGCGAACTTCGTCCCGTCCAGAATGGATTTTTTGTTATGAATACTGTAACCACGATTATTCGAGTTGCGCGAAATAGGAAATAAGTACTCTAGATTAACGTTGCGAAAATACTTAGCTTCATTGCTCCGCCGAATATTCGGGGTGATGCGTATGCGAATTTATTCACCACTAAGAGGTCGACTACTGTGCCGTTTGTGTTCTTAAAGTTATGCGGGAAAACTACTACAAACATTCACGTTTTCCTAATAAACGAACGTTCAATGTTCTTATTGGCCCTTTACAATTTCCATTTACCATAAGTTTCCTAGTGCTTCTACCAAAACTCGTCGTGGTAATTTTCCCGTAGAATATTCACAATTCTCGTTCAAGATTCTTCAATCACTTGCAAGCAACATGTTTCTACGTTTCATCGAATACATGTTTGATATAAAAATATAATAAAATAAAAACAGCTCAAATCGGACGATTCCTTTCTCAAGTTTTGCGCTTACCGTTACATTTGGCGATCCATTTCCATTTACATAGACATCAAATATCAAATGGACTAACAACGTTTATCTCAATGTAATTGTAGAAAATATGGGAATTAAATTCTCAGCATTTTCCCATTTTACTTCAGTGTTTTCCTAAAATTTTCATTTATCATGTTTGGATCAAACATGGTTGGTTGAAATATGTATAATATTTTTATGGAACCCTCCTTCCCCTTCCAGAGAAGGGAGGAGTGTCATACCATCATAGGAATGTTTATTGTACTGTAAAATCCTCACATTCCAATTTTGGTGCCATTTGTTTGATTAGTTGTCGAGTTATGCAATTTTTGAGTTTCATTTGTATGGCAGCCTCTTTCCTCTATTGAGTGTGGGAGTTATGTCAAACCACCATAGAAACATTTAATGTCCTCTAAAACTCTCACATGCGAAATTTAGTATCATTTGTTTAATTAGTTCTCGAGTTATGCATAAATTCGTGTTTTATTTGTATGACCGCCCCCCTTTAGAGAGCGGAGAGGAGTGTCCAATCACTATAGAAACATTTATTGCCTCCTAAATGTCAAATTTGGTACCATTTGCTTGATTAGTTCTCGATTTATGCAGAAATTTGTGTTTCTTTCGTATGCCAGCACCCCCCCCCCCCCTTAGAGAGGGGGAGGAGTGTCGAACCACAATAGAAACGTTTCGTGGCCCCTGAAACCTACACATGCCAAATTCGGCTCCATTTACTGCATTAGTTTTCGACTTATACAGAAATATGTGTCATTTGTATTTGTACTTATGTAGAAATTTGTGTTTCATTTGTATTTTGTATTTGAAAAAAAAAAATTAAATAAAAAAAAATGTTTTTGGTGCAATACGCTAAATTAAGATCTTTATTGTCAACAAATGGACCGTTGGAAGCTAGCGATTGACCAGAAATGTCTAGAATTGGCCAACAGAAGAGGTGTTGTGTTCCATCAGGACAACGCCGGGCCACAAAGTTCCGAGAGCTTGATTTGGATGTTTTAATGCATCCACTATTTTTATATAGTCTGGATCTGGCACCAAGTTATTTCCATCTTTTTCGCGCATTGCTAAATTTACATAGTGATGAGAAATTGGAAAGAATATTGGAAAAATCTATTGCTAGAGTTTTTCTCAAATAAGCACCAAGACATCTATGATAGAGACATTATGAAGCCACCTTTAGAATGGTAACAAATTTTACAACAAAAAACGGTGCATATTTAACCCAAATCGAACAATTCAAATCCATATTAAAAATAGTTTTGAATTTTACCCAAAAATAATGGATTACTTTTTCGCCAATCTAATATATAGATATTAATATTCAGAGAAAATATATCTCGGTAGCGGAAATACATACCTTTTCTAAATAAAAAAAAAATCTAAATAAATTCTCGTCTTTCCAAATCATATAAAAATGCAAAAGAAAGGCTCAAAAGTTTCAAAACAATTTCAAAGATTGAATTTTCGTATTAGCGAAACAGCCGATGTTTTGACCACCCTGATACTAAATTTATGTACACGAAGGGCAAAAATACGCGAATAAAATGTTTCGAAAAGGAACAAACATACGAGGTTTGTCGGTAGATCTCATGGAATTGCTGTATGAATAGAAAAATATTTTATTGCTTTTGAATGGAGTAGCAAAAACACAATTTTTGATGAAAAATGGAACAAGACTCTAGACACAAGGAGTTTTCATAAACACAGTGTTTTAGTTATGCTCGGAAACTCGTATTTGCGCAACATTAAAGAGTTATTTTATAAAGTTGAACATCGAAACATGAACATACGCAAATAAATACATTTTATTTTATTTTTTGAAAACAGCTAAAATTCTAAAAATTTAATTCAAATTTCACTAAAAAATTCATTCTTGCCCTCGTGTGAACGATACACAAGCTGACCATATGTCATTTTCATCAATGCGTCTTTCATTCTCATCACACTATCGAAGAGCCGATACCGAGCTTACTTTGTAATATCTCCGAGCGACCTATTCAATTTTGGACCAATCAAAACGTGGGATTCACCGAAGCAGGATATCAACCCAAACACGTATTTCATTACACAGTCCCGTCGTATTTGTATTGAATGAGCAACAGGGAGAGCACAGAGTGCGACCAATCAGGACGCAAGACATTCGGTTAGAAAATGTTCGACGTTTTTCGATTTTTCGATAGATAGTTTCATAAAATATATATATATATATATATATATATATATATATATATATATATATATATATATATATATATATATATATATATATATATTTCGAACAATGTATATATATGTATATATATATATATATTAATATTTAATATTATTGTGAGGAAGTGCCCAAATCGATTGATGTAAATAGTATCAGGAAATGACTGATCAACAAGTGTTCGAAATCAGACAATTTTCACGATGCAAACGATTTTTCGTAGTCAATATTCTTTTGACGAAAGCCATGATTGCTCGAAAGAATCGAACAAACACACTGTGAACTCAAATCAATTAATTCAATTATTCAATTATCAAACATGCGGGATTCATAAATGCATTATTTTTACATTCAGAGACGAACAAACACATGAGTATGAATGTCTCTAAAAAAACCCTGAATTCCTTTGTGTTCTTCCTTATTTTAAATAATTTGAACTTATTACCGGCAAACTTTTTCTTTCAGACGAAAACTATTGCTGTTACTTTTATTGTTGGCGATGACGAATAAATGTCAATACTCAAGCATTGTTACTTTTCGATTACTCATTTCCCGAAAAATTGTCCAAAACCTGTTTCAATTCAAAGAACAGAACATTCACATCAGCAATCTCATCAAAATCGTTGATCCACGTCTCGGTGATTTCCTCCAGCTCCTCCTCATTTAAAATTGTACTTTGTAATAGAACGCCATGTTTGTATAGGAGACGTAAACGACAAAATGAACAAAATCGACTTTTTCACTGTTTCGCATTCTACACATTGTAATACGTTTGCTTAACATGCAAACAAATATTTTTTGTTCGAAAACATTTGAGCCATTTTGACAAACGTTTCCGAAAAATCACTGTTTGTCCGCATAACAGACGTAGTTCCATACAGCTTTCATACATTGTTCGAAAATCAACAATTGTCAGTATTATGTGCTATAAGCCAAATCTACATTTGAATCACATTCTTTCTAGAGTCCAAACATGTCTGTCACGATAGTGTCTTATTACTTAGTGTTTCCAAATAGATAAATATAAGAAACCATTGAAACGCTGCTCATATAATTACTATTTTCTATACACGATGAACAAAGAGAAGCAATAATGAAAAAATCAGATCAGTAGTAAAATTTAAATAATATTGGTTCTTAGCATTATAACTCCTCGGATTCAGTATTGAATTATTCTACATACTCAGCATTTACTCATACCGATGGAGAAAGTCACTCCACCATCTTTATGCGATTGATCGATATCGGTAAATCATGTTGCTAAAATTACCAACATTGCAGATTGCCTTTACAAATTCAATTAATTGAAAAAACACGAACCTGCTGTTCTTATCATATCCCAGAGTATTCTTCAGGAAAAAAAGTACTATCATAGACTCGCAACAAATCAACAGCACCTTTTCCAGAGATTTCACTAATTTTTTTCCAAACGTTTTTGATTTTATCCGATAACAACTGAAACTACCGACGGAGACGTTTTGACTATTATCGGAATTGTAAATATTGACGCTACAAACAGAGCAACCTGGTGATTACGTCTAGCTATGCGGACAAATTTTCATTGAAACGATTGATCGTCCGCATAAATAGACGCAAGCGTTTTCCAAATGGAAAAAAATGTGTTATAATCCGCAAAATCACCTAGGCCCTCGTTTTGCCGATAATATCCTTCAACTGGACAGATTATTTCATCGGAAATTTGCATGGTTATGCTTGTAGGCCAAAAAAACAACAAAAGTGCATTTTCCCAACGCTAATAGTGTTGTCGATTACGTCTCCTATGCAATCATGGGCAGTAAGGTTGTTGCCACCAAAACGTAAGTTTTCATCAATAATCGATTGCTTGATTAATCGATGCACTCACAATAGGAAATGTACAAATAAAATAAAAAATATACCGTCTTCCAAAGTAAACAGTATTTAATGCGCTGAGGAGGTCAGATGTGTTGATTATTATTTAGCAAGAAAAAAATGTTCGTCGTGGCCAATGTTCTTTTTTTTATTTCCCACTTAATTCCTTCCTGTAGTAGGCTCAAACGAATGGTTTTTCTGTACTACATCACAATGTGTGTTCTATTATCAAAGTGATACTGTAGAAAGGATAACTTATTTTTGCAGGTTATAAGTTTTTGTTATTGAAATAGAAAACACGTTCCACACATAATTGCTTTTAACCGAATTTATTATCTAAAAATGTTATACAAAATTGAATGATATTTATGTTAAGTTATGTATAAACCGGGGGTAAATTGATCACGATTTTCAGAAAAATATTTCTAAATATTCCCGAAATGTTTTATTGAAATTAAACCCAATTATTTTGAAAAACAACTACTGGTGCCACGGACACAAAACTTTGTGAAATGTTTTGTTGAAAAATTTGTTTGAACATTAGTTTGGAAATTTTTTAGTGAAAAATTTTCAAAACAATCTATTTTTTTGCATTATTTTTTAGTGTAACATGTACGAAAATGTATGAAATTCTGATTTCATTACCTTTCAAGGGCCATCGAACCTTTTCACACGAAAAATTTAACTCAAGAGAACCGAAGTAATGTTTAACTCATGAACGTCCAGCTGTTTGATTTATAGACTCTGATAATTTTTCATGTTTTTGAAAAACCACCATATGGTAATGTTTTAGTACCAAATGATTCATTTATTCATTTATTAGATACCACTTAACATGAATTTCATTTAATTTTGTATATTGCGTATATTGTATTTTGCATGTTTTTTTCGCAATTGTCTCATAGAAAAAACTCTCAGCCTTAACAAAGGCTTATGACTGCTCGCTGGATAGAGCGATATTGAAGAAGAATCCCAAAGGTATTTGTTATCATCTGACTCTATGCATTTGCTGAGCAAGGATTGAGCCCACATTGTGAACGTTTCCACTTTGAGTGTAGTGAAAGCGATTTGCACAGCGATAAAGCAACGATCGAATGATGACTCGCCGCTACGTTACTCGATCGTTTTTGATGGCGCTGTTGGGGGAGATTGCTAGTGCCAATGGACCAATAAGAACGTGAAGATTTTCGTTTAGACAATGTTTGACGTTTTTCAATTGTTCGATAAAGCAATTCCAAATGAAATCGAACTAAAATGCAGATTTTGAAAACTTGTATTTTTGATGCGAACGAAAGTTTGTACTACGTTTGGGTTGAAGGAAATATGAGTTTTTCACTGCATTTGGGAATTTCATTGACTCAATTGTAACTTTTGTAAGGGCGTATCGATTTTAGTAAGAGAAATCTTTGATAATTTATATCTCAAAAAACTATGGGTTGCACCGAAATAGTGTCTTAGAAAGAGTTATAGAGTATTGACGTTAAAACGTGAAAAAATATACACTGAGAAAAAAAGTACTCTAAGTACTCTTTTTTTTTTAATTCCAAAAAAAAAACTTTAATTTGCAATAACTGAAATACATTTTTTTTTATTTTTATAAATTTTTATAAAATATAAGTCATGTAGAAAATTTAAAAAATGGGTACAAGATGATAAAACTACAGGGTGGGCCATTTAAAGTGGAAGGATTTGTTTTTGCAATAGCAAAGTAAAGAAGTGGAATTTTAAATTTTTTTTTTGAAATTCATTTATTTTGGTCCAAGGAGATTTGTTCTAACTACTTTTTGATTATGATATCTCGTAAATGACCGCCTCTGGCCTTGACCGCAAAATGTGCCCTTTTTTCGGCATTTTCCATCACTTTGCCCAATGTTTCGGCCGATATGGCAGCAATTTCTTGTCGGATATTGTCTTTCAGCGCAGCCAGGGTCCTTGGTTTACCAGTGTATACCTTGGATTTTAAATATCCCCATAAAAAAAAGTCAGGAGGCGTCAAATCAGGTGATCTTGGTGGCCAGTCATAATCGCCGTTTTTCGATATTAATCTTCCGGGGAACATTTCGCGCAATAATTTGGTCGTGGCAGCCGCTGTATGGCATGTAGCGCCGTCCTGTTGGAACCAGTAATTGTCCAATTCATTTTCACGAACAAATGGCAATAAAAAATCGGTTATCATTGTCCGATAACGCTCCCCAACACTGGCTCGAACGGCATCAATATTCTCGTCGAAACGTCTTGGTCGTTGTCTGGACAGATGACTGGCATTACCAACACTACCAGACGATATAAATTTGGCATTTAATCGACGTATAGTGTTGTCTCCAGGCGATGTTTTAACTTTATTTTTATTTTTCCACGCACGTTTAGTTAACACAATTGAGAAGTTATTTTGAATGTACAGCTGAACAATTTCAGCGCGTTGTTTAGGTGTGTATTGTTCCATGGTTAAAATTGTACTGAAATGACGCTTCCAACGCGGTATGACATTTGTTAATCTGACATCTCTGTCAAAAGTTATGGGGTTGCCAGATGCTTCCACTTTAAATGGCCCACCCTGTATTTTTGACGAACTTTGTGGAACAGCGAATTTCTATGAATTTTCGAAACTTCGAATTTTTTTATGTTAACAATCGTTTTTAGCCACAAATTATAAATCCTGATGTGATTTAAAATAAAAAAGCTCTTTATCAGTCTTCTTCCAAATGTAGCCATTCTCGAGATATTTGAAAAAACATTTCAAATTTATTGTCTTTTTTACAGTAAATAGGCTCTTTTAATATGTTTATCGTATTATACCGCCATGTTCATGAAATTTTTTGAATTTGCTTATACTTTTCAACAACTTTTCCAAATACATCATTATGGTAAAACTTTATGTTTGGGAGTTACGTTGTAGTTACGTCATACGCAGCCGACCACTTGCAGCAAACGACCTTGTCGCTACTGGCACCAATTTATATTTTAAATTTTCTTCGATTCAAGTGATCCGTAAAACGTTTTCAATTGATTGATGCAAATGTTCATGCGATTAATCAAAAAATGGTCGAGTTATAAGCCATCTAAATTTTTAATTGTTTCGGTACTTGCTCAATTTTTAGATTTTAATTTTACACCCTATACCTTTATGTAAAACCTAGTTCTACGTTGGCAAACAATAATACTCAAGTTAATATTTGAGTGTATGTGTATGACACTATTGCGCCTATCTTTAACATTTCACATTTTTATTCTCATAGAAACACAAATAAATTAACCGCTTTCTAATTTCTAATTTAATTTCTCTTTCCAGGTAAGTGCAATTATATTACCATCGCGCTCTAAATTTACACCGAAAAGCTTTTCAAAGAATCGCTGTTTCGAACCCAGTGTGTGTAAGACTAGAAAACGAGAAAATGAACTCAGTTTTGCTTTAAAAAAAATCGGGACACTGCCGAGGAAGGTAAAAAGGTGAACAGCAGCAATTGATTCGAGACTATGATAAGATCGGGGAAAGCTGCCGGTTTGGTTTGGTTCTTCGTCGGAAATATATAAATATACACTTGTGCAGGTCCAACACGAGGCTGATCGGTTTTCTGCGATACGTGTGTACTTGGGCAAATTAGTTTACACTGGCAGAGAACTCAGGGCTTCTCTTCGGTTAGAGAGATGACTGATGTCAATTGGGTAAACAATTCCACGATAGCCGAATCGAACCGAGCAAACTACTACTGCTAGCGCCCGTCTGAAGTGGTGGAATGCCGGACCAGTGGCGTTTTTTTTTTCTTCTATGGCAATTCAACAATATTATTCGTAGCAGTGAAGCGCGCTAGAAGAAGATGAGCTCTCGTTGTTTGCTTTTCCAGTTCCTTCTAGCCACAGAAGCGGAAACCGAGCACCTGAACACCGGAAATAGAAATGTAAAGGCGGAGAGCGGTGCTGTTCACTGATACACATCGCTCGTCGAGTGATATTTAATAGGACATGGGTCATTGGGTTTTATTGGAGGTTTCAGAGCTCGAGTGCGCCGCTACCCTCGACAACTCAATTAAATGGCTGGCTCCGAAGTGAAATTTGAAGTGGTGCTGTAAGCGGCTGTGAGAAAGAATGGGGAGCGAGAGGCAATAAGCAGTGTCAGATATAATGAACAAATTGGTGGTAATATTGCTGAGATGACGGAGGAAACTCATCGATAATAGATGTTAGGGAGCTACTCGTAAAAAAATTGCTCGTTTCAATAGGTTATTGATGAAAGAGAGGCTATGTCACACCCAATTTCATTTCAACTCGTGTACCCATACCGAACCCAAACGGAAAAGGATAAAGAACTACCATTGAAAATGCGGGCCGCCACATTCAACCAATCGCATCTAGAAACCCAACACTCAATTCGAGTAAAAGGATGGCACTCTTTCGCCCCCATAAAACCCTCTCGTGTGACAAATGGACGAGAGTTAGGAGAGTGTGACCAAATGCTGAAACGGACAGCTTACTTCCGCAGAAATCTTCCACAACCCACCCCCTAGAAAGAGGGAAGGTTTACCCAGTCTGAAGTACAATGTCGTGGAAGTCGTGGAACTTGACGTGAAAATTGGAAACTACACTTTACGATGTCTAACCGATGCCAGAATCAGAAAGTAATTCTTCGAAGAGCCTCTAGGAAGGGAAGAAAGGTCCATTGGGGTCTCGCGAACACAAGCTCGTGCCGCACGGTTCGGGCAAATAAGGTGCGAAACCACCCACAGGACACGATGATCTCATGTTGAATAACTTTTGTTTTTGTTTGATAGTGACTGGTGTGAACAAAATTAGTCAGAAATCGATCATTTGTTTTAATGTTTTATTCGTGCGGATGTCAGTAACTCAAGCCATTGTCACTTTCTATCTCTCCCATAACTTTTGTCCGTCATGAACCGTGACCCAACCCTGATGACCCAAATTAATCTGCCGTTTATTACAGATAACGTATGTCGGAACAAATCGTACAAAGTTTTAAATTTACACGAGCGGCAGCTGGGAAATCTCCCTCTCGGCTACATAACACACGCCATACGCCACTTACGTGCGTGTTACATTTCCAGATAAATCAGCTCTGGCAAAGCCAGCTGCAGACATCCTTGCCTCCCACACATGGGCATTATTTGTACAGCACACGCACCATCATCACTTCTGTCAACGCCCAAAAATCCATCCAGTGCGCATATTTCAACTCGTGAGCAATCCGATCGATCCGGAAGCTAGCGCCGAGCGAAAAAAAGTGATAGTTACCAACAACGGATAACGGCAGGATAGCGCGAAGGATACAACACAACTGATGTGGTGACACTAATGGATTTATTTTGCGTTTCCGTTCCGTTTTTACGAGATGCTCACACCGTATCTTACCACATGCGGGCCGTACCAGAAGTTACAGGGCGCGCCCTTGGTAGCCAATCGCACAGTTAAGGGAAACGATTGTTCCAACACTCAATACTCGATCCTAAATCCAGAAACTAACTAATGAGATGGCGTGCGTGAAGCCAATAATGAATCTGGTGACGAGGACGACCCATCGATGCCTGCTCTGCGCCTTCTCACAGACGACGAAGCGAGAACCGAAACAGGGGGTGTCGAACGTGATTGCAGGAATTAGAATTCAGGCACTAGAGGATATACATGTTTTTTGTTTTGTTTTGTCTCTCCCACACTTCCTTCCAACTAACTACATCATGGTACCGTGTTGGTTTTTGTCAAGATAAGTTGATTTTCAGTCAGTCTCGGGCTAAATATAGTTATAGTTCCATTACCAATCGGCAGAACTGTTATCATGGTACATATACGAAAGGAAGAGAGAGAGAGAGATAGAGAGAAAGAAATCGTAAGTGCTTCTGCTTGATGGAAAGATTTTTTTTCTTGTATATTTTCGCTTACTCCCGCCCTCTCGTCTCTGATCTGCTTCTGTTTTCAGTTTCCTGTCCCGCACAGGGAGAGAGTGAGGCTCAGTATTGCGGCCAAACATTGAAAGACAGGATTCATGTCATCAAAGGAAACGGAAGAATTTACACAGGCTGGAAGGAGAGTGGGGCAGGCAATGTAGGGAAAAAGGCGGGTAGTCTGAAATGTGTAGCAATCAAAACAAACTTTAAGACTCAACCACCATGTCGATAGTGGCAGATATATGAATGAACAATGTTCGGAAAGGATACGGTGAAATGCGGTCAAATTGTTAATTTGACATACGATCCAATTTTATTTTCAACTAGCTGACCCGGCAAACTTTGTTTTTTGTTATCAATACCTTCAAACATTCACGTTTTCTTACTATGATCAAGTTCATGGGTCCAATCGCAGAACTATTCATTGATTTGATCTTCTAATCGACCCCGTTGAATCTACCTTTTACTTTAAAATTCATAGTATTTTTAACAAAACTCATCATTATAATATCAGATTATTTTCAGACACAATTCTCGTTCAAGATTTTTCAACCACTTGCAAATAACATGTTTCTCCGTTACATGGAATAAATGTTTTATACAGAAAATATGATTGAATAAAGACAGCCCTAAATCGGACAGTTCCCTCCGCGAGGTCTGCTCTTATCAACACATCTGCATAACTCGAGAATTAATCGAGCAAAAGAAATTTGTGTTTCATTTCTATAGCAGGTACTTCCCTCAGAAAGGTGGGAGGAGTGTTGAATCAACTTAGAAATGTTTCTTGCCCCCTAAAACCTCACCATGCCAAATTTGGTTCAGTTTGCTTGATTAGTTCTTGAATTATGCAGAGATATATGCTCCATTTGCATGTTAGTCAAAAAATAATGTAATAATCCACATATTATATCACGCAGCACAACAGCAATAAAAAAATCAGAAATCGATTGTATTGTGATGGCGGCGGCCATAACAACCGCAGAGTAACAAATTTTCCCTTGAGTTTTTAACCGAAGAACAGCTTTCACTGCTGGAAAATACCTACTTCCCATCTGGCTTGCAACGTGTTGTACTCTGGCGCTACTTTTAACCCGGAAGCAATGCACGATTTTAGAAAAATTGAATGATCGATCGGAGAGTCATTTACCAATAAGCCCAAAATCACTCCTATATTCAAACAAGCTCTCACCGGCAAACAAATTATTCGCAACTTGCTTTTTATTATTTCGGGTATTTCATTAGAATGTGTCGAACTGTTGCATTGAAATAACTCTTCAACGAAAGGTTTGGTGGCCCTGATAAGCGCCATGTTTGGATGGATATGGGTGATTCATTCTTGTTCTCGCTAGAACAAACTGGCCATATAAAGAAATTCGTGTCCTTATTGCCAGTGCACGAAATGCATCAGGAAATTCCACATCTGTACCCCCACAACCATTACATCACTGTGTATCTTGGATCGATGATACGAGTACGGCGAGTAACCGTTCTCCTCTGGATGTCATGAAAATTGAAACTCGTTTGCTACTGCTACCACTATTTTGATTTACCTACGTTTTTGCTGTTTCTACCACTCCTGTTGCTAATGTACACTGCTTCCCGATTAGGAAATGAATTATCGCTACTGCACGAGTGATTTTTTGAAATTACCTGAAACTTTTGCAATTCATTCGCTCCTAGCCTCAAAAAGGACCAATTTAGAAAATTTAGTCTGAGCTCACATCCTTGAAAAAGCCGTTTTGAACGCCCTCGATGCCGCCGGTGTCTGTAGTAACGAGCAATATATGTACCAGCGGCATTAGGGAAATAATGGGTGGGTTATATATATTATATAACCGCAAGGTTGACGTGGGACTACCGTTGGCTTAGTTATTATTTGTTTGTATTGATTGAATGGAACAATTTTCGATTTCAATTGAATTCAACATATTTGTTGCGTAAGTAAAAAATTTGAGCAAACGCCATGTAATGTAAGGTACCTTGGTTTTGATGGCTGTGTTGGGCCAATCAAAACGGGACAGTTAGGGCATTTAGATAGCGTTTGGCTTTTTACAGTTATTCAATTGCTTATCTCAGGAAAAATAACATTTTATTAATTGTGATAGATGCCATGGCATGGATGGGTCGCAAACATCTTTCCGATCTATAAAGAAATGTTCGATCTATAAGCGTTCGAAATCTTTAATTTTTTGATGCATGTTTTGTGTTTAGGTTTTCATTTTAACCACCCCCCCCCCCCCATATATTCCGGTTAGATGTAGTCCCGCGTCAAAAGAAAGCAGACAACAGTTCGCTAACTTGTGCGTGTATTGGCCTTTGTCTTGTTTTTCTCATTTTCCTTGGATAAAAAATATGCACGGTGGAAAGCTACGTTTGTTTTCGTAGTAGTGCTTATGTATTCAAATTGTGTTCCGCTGTTACTTTGGTTGCTCCCTTAGGTCAGTGCAATTTGAGAAGCACAAATCGCGTATAGATAATGCTTGATATTTTTCATATGCGATCGCTATATTTGGCAACGCATAGAAACCAGAAACAATATGTACATGTGATGCTCTCCACCAGGCGGCATGGAAATCGACACTCTGTATCATTTCATCAAGTTCCACGTTGGGTTTGAAGTTGCGAACAAAATCACATCACCATTTCATTAACAACGCGACACACTATCGATTCACCAAAGTGATGTTGACCACTCACTGACAGAAGCAAGACTGATTAATAGAATTTGTAACCGTGTGAACAAGGCGGAGCTTAAATGGCAATATCTCCTCTGCACAGCGTCCGTTCACATGAGGTAGCATTCCGAGCAACCGATTTACGTGCGACTGATTCGATGTTGCTCCTCATTGAGGATCGGGTAGATAATCTTACCCTATCTGTGTCTAAAAGAAGGTATCCATGCTGAGTGCTTCGTCCTTGCACTGACAATAAAGACACAAATCTCGACATATTGTAAGCTTGTGTATTGTTCTCGCAAGAATGGTTCTTGAATCAACCATCTTTGGCCGCTTCCACAAAACCTCGCAAACCATTGTCCCTTTTCAGAACAAACAAAACTTATTACTAAAGAATTATTTCCAAAATTTCGATACATTCTAAAGTGAATTGAATAAAATAATTACATAAACCTACGTCAACGTTGCAGTCGTGTCATGGACATCCCGTGTTTATAATTGTTTCTGAGTTTATGAACATATCGTCAGAGCTTGAACTAATTAGCAATATTATGTTGTAGCTATTTGATATTTATGTTATGGACAGTAATACAAGCATGTAAAACGAGACTTGCATATGTTTTCTGACATATGTATAACGTCTTTATAATAATCGCCGAAGCATCTCCATGGCCAGAAATAATCACCTGATTTACCATCACTCATTATTTAACACATTATTCTATGTTGAAGGTTAGTCTTCCCCAAACCAGACCCAACGATGTGGCCAACTTCTCCATATGACGAGGAAATATCCGAAATTCCCTTACGAGCAACCAGTAGCAGTGATGAAAAGCTCCGAAGATACCCTCAACAAAGCTTTGAAATGCTCAAGCGTTTTCGGATATGTTCAGATTGGTTATGCAATAATGCATTTACAAAGACCACTTCTTTGACAAATGGAAAATCCAAAAGTTGGTGCTGTTGCCAGGAGAATTTACCGGGAGATCCAGGTGTGGTCATACCTATGTGTCTGCCGGATGTACTCGGAAATCTTCTAGAGAAAATCATCTTCATTAGAAGAACTACAGAGCGAATGTGGTTCATCATGAATGCAGTTCGGATTCGGAAGTTGGAAATTGTCGTCACGAACGCCATCGCTGAATCACCACATCGAATGAAGACCCCTGGCTACTTTTGTGAAATTCTAGGAGGCTACCTCCAAAATCGATTTACGGTCTACGAGACATTCGTGGGCAGAGATTAGGCTTACGCTTCGTTAAGGGGGCATTCTAGGCACGAATTTCGTTCGAACAGATTCTGAATCTGTAGAGATGCCGCTATAGTATGATCCCCGTTCAAGTCAAAACTACTTTTTTTTCAAAATGGCGGTCGTTCGAAAAAAAAATTGCTTTTTGATTTTTCCCTAATTTCTAGACCAGAGTATTCCCTTAAAAGCTGTTAATGTTGAAGCCGCTCAAGGGTGTAGAAAATGTTGGTTTTGAAGATGGACTCATAATAATGGTAAAAGAGGAAACGCTCCAAGAAATGAAGATATTAGCGAGTGGGACGATCGGCGTCTTTTAACAATGGATGCATGGAGATAGCTACCAATAGTTGGAATGATATTCATTACGGTAATTCTGGTCCGTTTTTCTCCAAAAATGATGCCGACCAAAACTGAATGCTTCGACGAGATTTTCACTAACAATTATGATTCCTTTTGTTAATTATACCGCAGTATAAGTTGTACTTCGCGATTATCGAAAAATGGCAAAGGTGTGTCAAACATACGACCGCTTTGATAACATAGGAACGATTCGCACAACGTCAAACCAACAAAAATCAAATTTAAAAATCTTCAAATTAACTCTGGATCTTAACGTATGCGTAACGTAACGTACACAAAGGCAAATGGAAACGTTAATACGCAAACCAAACGCTTAAGCATACGCATACACATACACACGGATCAAATAGATACTTTATCATATTCACGCTACCGACGGAAGATGATCAAAAGCGCCAGAGTGAACGTGTCGAATAATTACGAAGCAAAAGCAGAGGGTCAGTTCAGGACCAGGACCAGTTCAGGTATCGTCTATGTTCTATGTATGTAGCTTGCTCTGATGAGCAGACCATACGCAATCAAAATTGCCTAGTTTTGTAATATTTTGCAACCTGGAGGAACATTTAGCTCAATTTTCATACAGGTTAAAATTTTATTTTTTCTCTTTATAGAAGCAATGGCGCAAAATGGCGCTAAATCGAAGAAAAACAGCAGAAAGAAGATAACTATTCAACCAAATTGTCAGCATTGTGATATCTTCAATTTGTTAAAGACAAACCTGTTTTTTGACGATTCTTTTTTGTGTGATTCCTCATTTATGCAAACTTTTTGTGCGATTTTATTATTTGTACGATAGTCATGTGTGATTCAAGTTCCGATTCAATAATATTTAATAAAGCGCACAAAGGGTTGCAACAAATGAGGAATCGCTCAAGAAAAGATCGCACAAAACATGTTTGCCTGTACTTTGTTCGTTTCTGAGATCCAAGATGAAGTCGGCTTGGGATTTGTTCAGATATAAAAACGAGACACGTAAACAAAAAAAAAATATTTCGTATTTTTTTTAGAAATTTTGTTGAATAAATAAAACCGATAATAAATCCAATCAATCAAACATTTTTAGATGTACCCGCTTAGCTTCCTATTAATATACATAAAGCATTATTTAGATGCTGAAGAGACTTTGCGAAGAAAATTATCATAATCTTTGCAGGTTCTATAATAAAATTTGTCATATTTCAGATCAAAGTTCTGTTTGACAATTGTCATAGCATTTATACTATGAATCCTTCCGACTGATGCTGATACTACCAGGCGAAGAGAAAATATAATATGTAAGCTTCATGAATTCTTTACAGTCTACCAATTTGTTTTCCTTTTCTGAAAATATTTGCCCACAACGATATGCAACTGGTACAGATTATTTGCTCCACCTTTTTCTTTAATTATAATTCCTGTAATCTATATAAACTGGATTTTTTTCTGCCAATGTCACTTTGAATGTCCGGAATGAACTTTAATGTAAGACCAGTGTTTGGATTTCGATCAATATCGAATGATGCACAATGTGTCATGCAAGTAACCTCTCACGAACATATAACCAAATATAAGTGGATCATTCAGATTCTTGTAAGAATGACAGAAATCACTTGTGTTACACTAAATGATTAAACCAAGAGAGGAGCAAGTTTGAACCGCATATATCGTCCCGTTCTACTATAGCGAAACCCACTGCACAGACAAGTGCAAAGCAATAAATGATACAAGACAAATTACGTCATCATTCGGTCACCATTTGCGGAGTTCAGCGAACGGGAAAAGAGGTAAAACGAGAGAGTTTTTGTTTCTTACTGGAGCGGTGTTGCTGGTATAACTATGCTGTGTATATGAATATATATATATATATATATATATATATATATATATATATATATATATATATATATATATATATATATATATATATATATATATATATATATATATATATATATATATATATTTCAAGGGATAGCAGCGTTAAAAATGGAAAATATAATCTGACTGCCCTTCCCTTAGCTCTATAGAGGCCAAATCATCATATAGTTTACACTCTCTGAGACTTAAAAATCAAAGTTAAAAAAAATATCAATAAACTTTCTGCACCGAAAGCGTATATGATGGTTTCGCTTACGTGCTGGTGTCATGAAGTGCGATCCGATGCAGAGTTGTCTCTTTCTATTTTGTGTCGTGATTTGTAGCACTTAACAACAAAAGAAAGCCGCTGGGGGAAATGATTTCTGTATGATCATATTTGAACGAACGAAAGTGATTTTTTCAGTGAATGGGTCAATTGGCAAACACTGTGTAAGACTGTCAATATAATCCAACGCAGCATCATGAAAAATATGCACAGTTTTAAGAAATTTAATTTAGCCCCCAGTATTTCATCTAAATCAACTAGTCCTACGTCAAGATTACGTCTCTCAGAAAGAGCAGATCAAAAAAATGTTAAATTTTTATGGAATAGTAGTATATCTATTTTTGGTCAGATGAACGGACAACGATTTGCATCCGAATCAAAAATTCTCTGAGAAATATTTGATATGTTCTGCATTACGATTTCCTAATTCATAAATGGTTAAATTAACACACACGTTTGTTCTATGAATTTCTGTGCCTACAAGCCCGTACTTTCTATACCAAGGAACGAGTGAAATCGTGAAGTATAAATTTTATATAACACTGCGTGAGTGAATGAAGCGCTCGCTCGAACTACAAATACAGCGTTCGTTCATACGGACACTGTGAAGAGAGGAGATATTTCAAATTGATCCCGCCCGTTTATATATAACAGTTTGGCTGAAAAGCTTATCTGTATCACAGTAAAACAATTTTTTTTTCAAAATTCAATTTTATTATTCAACATAATTGCCTTCGAGGGCGATACAGCGATTATAGCGATCTTGTAACTTGATATCATTTTTATAGTACTCTTTCGGTTTTTTTTTCAAAATAGTCCTCAGTTTCAGTAATCACTTCATCATCGGTCTGAAATTACTTGCCAGCGAGCATTTTCTTCAGGTCTGCGAACAGAAAATAGTCGCTGGGGGCCATATCTGGAGAATACGGTGGATGTGGAAGTGATTCGAAGCCCAATTGATGCAATTTTGCCATAGTTTTAATTGATTTGTGATTTTTCCATTTTTTTCACAATAACAAGAGTGGCTTCACTCTCAATGCTGTAACTCACGAACCAATCGACCGATTGCTGCCGAATATTGACACGTATCCATTTAAAGATAGTGCTTTGTGATAGTCAAGTAGATTTTTGCAAGCCGCCATCTAGACGTCAACCGCCATCTAGACGTCAACCTTATGAACATTTCAGCCGAACTGTTAAGTTAGCCATTTGCGATTTCTAATACTCATTCTAGCTCCTACTAGCAAGCAGTCGTCAGTTTCTTTGATGTTTTTTTGTTTTTTATGAATTCGTTTATTTTTACAGGCTCAGTTATATAAGTTTAAAGGAGCCGAAATTTCTTTGATGTTACCATATCAGTTTTGCTCCATACAAAGTTCAAGCGTAAAATCATTTCGGATGATCGAAAGAAATCTTTATCGAAAACAATTGGTCAGTGATTGCGACAAAAAAAAACCTTTTGTCGACATTTTAGCATTTGACGCGCTGAATCGGACTCAGATGCTAAAATGGTATATGGTATATGGTACATTGGGTACCCTTGGATTGGCAGCCACGCAATACCGAAAGTTCTGCTTGTTTGCAGCCTCACTCAGGTGGAAGCGATCCCCATAACTACGTATGGAAAACGAGTGAAGAAAAATTATCTGAAGCATTTCTCCGTAAAGCCTTTTGCATGGCATGATCAAGTTCATTTGATTCTTTGGTTAATATGATTTTTACAGATGGAACTTAAAGTGAAAATGCCCTTCAATTCCTATGCCGTCCAATTATGTCCCATAACATTGTGCATCATTTGGCAGTCTCACGGGATAACCGCATTCGCATTGCTTCAAGCATAGAGGCATATCAAAATGTCGACTGTAGCCTATTTGTTTTGCCATCACTAACCGATTGTTTGTTCATAAAATGTGCGGATGACGAAGCCCGATGTTCACCCGACCAAACTGTTCTAGTAATTGCGGCACGGCGGCATGGCGGCATGGTGGCATGGCACTGGTTCTCCAGCCTGCGTCAATAATGCGGTCTTGGACACAAGTCTCTATATTTCAAAAATTCTGCTTTCTTTTTCGTTGAAGAGTTCTAATAGAATCATCAAAACTAACAGCAATTTTAGTTGGAGATACAGCATCTCTTTAAACATGGATAATAAATGTTTGAAAGATCACTAATTGATATGAACCAGGAGAAAAATACCAATTTTTTTCTTCACTCTCAAAATACGGTAAAAATTTATAAAAAGTAGAAGGGTCTGAGCCTAGGGCACAGACGAAATTTTGACGTAGGAATGTGATTGTTCAAAACAGTTTTTTTTAATGTAATTCTTTTCACTGTTCAGAAATCTGTTGGTTTAACTCTTCTGGAACTTCAAATAGTAGCCCTGAAAAGGACCGTTTGATTTATGTACTCATAACCGTCAAACAGTTTGTAACGAACAAAAAAAGAAAATAAGCTTCTGGCAGGAAGTTCAACTGTCTAACTGAAAATGATTAATGAATATCAGTGTGACCATAACAGGGTGGAATGGTAGATGAAGTATATGTGGGCCGCTAAAGACAAAAAAATATATATCGTCATTGATTACATTGAATATGATGTTTATTGGAAAGAAACAAAAAACAAGTTGAAAATACTAACGATTTCATGATATTTTGAGGTAAAATACACATGAAATTATGAAGTTGAACAGACTATCACAATCAAGTCATATTTGTTGTACCGCTGTACAATTACCCATGTCACCGCAGCCCGGATAACAGGAGTGTGTACGTTAACTGGGCTGCAGTTATGTGTCAATGACAAAAGTGACAAAAGTTTGAAGTATTACTTTTGTTGTTTTGTAAACCAGTTAGCGAGTAAAATTCATGTATCGTGTAAAGTGTATTGATTTTCCGGCCCAATGGACAAACGGTCACTGTATCACTTTCTTCGTTGCTTTGATGAAATCTTGCATCTGATTACTGCAACGAATTATTGCACACAATTTTGTGTTTCACATAACATTCATGGGAACGAAGTTGAAAGAAAGAATGCATAATACAAGATTTACCTTCGCATCCGCTCGCAAAACATACCTCTTTTATTTGTTAAATTGCTCACTTGTTTTAATTATTTCCACTGTTGATGTCTCAGGCGAAAAAAATGCTGGACAATTTTGCCGTCTAATGGTATATAGTATAACCCATATCGCAAGAACGATTCTGCGTGATATGCATTTGAAAACTCTTAATAAACGTTACATTTTTCGTAGAGTGACCCCTTCTTCTTTCTTCTTCTTGAATGGCGTTAACGTTCCCTATGGAACTTTTGCCGTCTCAACGTATGCATTAATTAACGTCATTTATTAATACTTAGTTGAGATTTCTTAAGGTGAAGGTGGAAGCTAGCCACAAATGGCTGCTACAATGGCGCTCATTTCTTTCATCTCCCTCCCTCACCCCTCGCCAGAAAATCAATAATTTTGCGAAACAATGTGAAGAAAATGATCGTTTTTGCACACTTCCCATCAAGTAATATCAACCAAACTTTAATCGATTACTCACAAGATATTAAATTTTCATCTGCTTTCGCACCGTATAGTGAAGAATGTCGGAAAACTCGAGCAAGTGCTCTGAAAGTTAAATTTTCGTTTTTCAATCTTCAGCAATGGTTTTGTTTGTATTGGTGGAAGCATCGTTATTTTTTCGACACTGATGCCAAACAACATCATCGAAACAGCTATAAAAACCACTCAATAAAATGTTATTCCGGAGTCATAGCCTTTCATGTCATGAAAATCAATAGAATAAAATAGTGTTGATATCAATACAATCATTATTTTTACGTTTAATGGGTCTATAATGTAAGTTTTAGCAACTTTAACATTGGATAAGAAAATTGTATTGCAGAGCTCGGAACACTGCCACGGCTGCCTATGCTTTCAAAAACAGTAAACGGAAAAGTATTAAATTCAATCTAAATGCCTCGGCCAACGAAGAGAAGGGTTAAGGCTTTCCAACGTGAATATGTGAAAACAATACGATCAACGAAGGAAAATATTAAGGAATTATCACTCGATGTACTATGCGGAAGAACTTGTTAATACCAAAAGAGCCCCAATTCGCATGTGTTATAAATTTGCTCATGTTACGCTCGCGTATAATCAGAATCATATGCAAATGCACCTTCTATATATATTTATATTTGCAATTGTTCATCGGAACATATCGTTCATACATTTTACTTTAATATTGAATTGTTATTTGTTTTTTTTTTTCAAATGTATTCAAAGGCTCGTGTCAATGAAGCGCCACACAGTCTGATAAGGGAATGGATCTATTTACGTGTGCTTTGCTCTTCTCTCACAAACACTATTACCCCATTTTTACACGAGGGTTTACCTATACTACTACAATGGCTAGCTTCCACCTTCACCTTAAGCCAAATAACACGCCTTGAATGTATTCCGAGGGGCAAGCTCTAGAATACGCGTGACCACAATTGCAAGTCGAAGGAAATTTCTTTGACGAAAAATCCCCCGGCCAGGACGGGAGTCGAACTCGAACACCCGGCATGATAATGTGAGACGCTAACCACTCGGCCACGGGTGCACTTGTAGAGTGACCCCCTATATAGAAATCAAAGACGTAGTCCTACGTCAAAAGGCGGAATAATAAAAAATGATCGAAAAAACGGTACTGTCCCGTTCAAAACGGTTCGTTTGGTAGGCCTTGCTTTGGACCACTTTCCCCTGACATACAGTGAATAAACAGAAATAATGGCAAAATTTCGATAGACTCATTCTTTTGTCTATCTGCTGTATTTAAATATTTATATTTATTTTTATCTTGCGGACCCTAGCAAAATCAAATATTAATCTGTTAGGTATTCAACTAGGGAATAACTACAAGATATTTTTGACACGAAGATGTCAATTGGTCTTCTTATTTGTTCCTGAAATGTTTTTTTTTCTAAGGAATAACATAGTTCGAAGAACCTACTCGTGAATTCATCGTTAAGTATCATCAGAAGGGGCGGAATGTCAGCTTGGCACTCGATTCGAGCACACGTCAAGAGCAGGACACTTGTGTGCAATACTCTTACGAAAAACGCATTTTCGCCATGGAACAATAAAATAATATAAAGCCATACTTTACTTCTACTGTCTTTTTCGTCTAGCCATCCCTTTGGTGTTTCATTACGTTTTGTGTCGTATAAATGAAGAACTATAAAATTCATACAATCCTCAGACGTGTCAGATCCCTCAGACGAACGGAACTGATCTTATAAGGTTCGGTAATAAACATTCGCACCAATCTCATCATTAGGTGTACCATCATTCGCGGAGGCTCCCTCGCGGGCGCACACACATCACCCACAATGCCTGTTCAGATAGTCCTTGCAACTCGTAGAATCGGCGACCAGCATTAGCTAACCGGTCTCTCCCTCTCGACGGAGCGGCGACGAGCAATCGAAAGCCGGAGAGCACTAACCGAAGTATAGGAGTGCAGGAACTATGCGCGCATGTGCTGATAGTAGACGCCCCTAAATATTGGCTTGTTGTCGTTGTCGTCGTCGTCTCGGTTGTCGCGTTTCGCCCGTCATCAACATCATCGCCTTCCTTCGCGGCGTGTAGACACGACGTGACACAGACGGGAAGAGAACAAGAAAGACAGAGCAGAGCAGAGAGAGAGAGTGAGGAAGAGGAAGAGGAACAGCTCTTGGGCATCATCCCGAAGTTAATGTTCATTCATACCGCACACTCACTGTGCTTCCGATTGTTCGCCACTTTGGATGGGCAGAACCGAAGAGCACTCCGCAAAAAGCTTGTGTGTGAACGTGAACCTGAATCTCGGAAGAAACGAGATATACAAATAAATATCTATACAAGAACCGGTGCGTTGCGTATTCATAGTAAATTCCCGGCTAGTGTTACGTGTGTTTTGGGTGCCCCATATGGTATCCAGCTGAGAACTGACCGCTCTGTGTGCCATTGAAAATAACCGCACCCGGGGTAATGGCTCAGCCAGCGGTACAATATTGAAATCTCCGCAAGAAGTGTGACAGGTGGCAGCCAACTGACCGACCGAGTGACGTATCAGTGCCAACCATATTGTTACCCGTTTGCGACGTTGAGAGTGGAAATTCTGGATCGATTTTTGACGGAAGTGAGTTGGAAAAATAAACCTGTTGTTATCGGTGTTGTCATTGGTGATTTTGTTCAATTCTTTTGTGATAAGAGTCTAGACTTCAGTGGTTAGCCTCCTGTGGGATCTGACATAGCGCTGCTGACATTGACGGTGAACCTCCTCCTTGTGTAGGATAAGACGCGCAAGTCCCTTGTATCATAAGAAAATGTCAAACGTCACCATTTCACGGGACCACACCGCGTACAATGCATAAGTGCGGTGAGCTGATATACTGCCATATGGTAGGTCTTCTGTTTTATCTGCCATTTTTCAGCTAGTAGTTCTGTTGTTCGCTCAGAGTTCTTCCTCCACATCGTTTTGGATTTTCCATTTTCTCAAAACCCGATTCCGCTGGCTAACCAATAAACCGCCACAGGGAAATGGCTACGGGTCGACGTGAACGACGAGCAAAATACAATCATCCATCTCATCAGTCGGAAAAGGAAGTTTAATTAAATTAGAACCACAAGCCAATTCCCGCTCGATCGGGTTTTAAAGAAATCGCTCCTTTCCTGAAGCATCGATGGAATGCCGAGATCTCGGGCCAGGCCAGATTGAATTCAATTATCAAAGTTTAATTCCGCTTCCGTTCGATTCCGTCTCTCGGCTGAATGGGTCCCATACGAAGATTGCAGGTCGGCCCTGGCTGTGTGCCGCTATCACTCGAGTTTATTCCCGGAGGGATTGCCGTCAATTTGTATCCTGTCCCCTCTACCCAACCAGCAGCAGCAAGCTGATTCAAAAATATGCGTTTTCCGGAATGTGTCTTGCTTTTTTCCAGTCCAGTTTTGCATCGACAGCAGCCGGGTTCTGACACTTAAATTCATTGCCGGAAACAAATGCAGCTTGTGACTGGCGGGGGCGAGATGGTTTCGTGGTAGAGTGTTGGATTCACAGATGGGTTAATGGGTTATTCTACTTAATTCACCTTCTCCTGGAGATCGTAAGACACCCAGATACACAATCTTTGTATAGGTGACGTGGACAATATTTTTGAATTGCGAACGGATTTAAATATTCTGTAGAGTTGCGATATAATCGGAAACCGCTATCCGATCATTTGAAAGATTTGCACTCTAAACCGCACCACTGAAATCACTGCGACTGACTCTAACTATAATGCAATGTGTCTTTTGATTTTTTAATCTAATAATAATTGACGTCCACGTTCGCAAGAGGCGAATGTAAAACTGTTTGTTGTTTCAAGCCTCTATAATTCGAAAAATCACCATTATCATCGTGCAGACCGCTAAATGTTAGGCATTGGCAATATGGACATAAATTTCGCAACATGTCCAGCTGGTGTATTGTTCTTGCGAGGACAAAAATAATTCATGAATCAACCATATTCAGTTGCTACTACAAAACCAAGCGCGATATCCCGCGTTATATAAATACAATCGGTTAGATGACGTGAGAAAGTTAAGATTCTATACTGAATACAGCTCTCAGAAAATTGCGTCAAAGATGACCATCTGGATAAAGAAAATACGCTGCAAAGAGGTTATGACTGGTGATGAGAAGAAAGCGGCGAGCCAGCGCCAACGGTAGCTAAACCAGGATTGAAGTTCAACAAGGTTTTGCAGGTTGATGAAATTGGCTGGCAACTATCTATGCTGAGCTGCTCCTCTACCGCTGAACTCATAGTTCGGACCTGAACTGTCCACAATTGAACCATCTAAAACAGCGGCACTCTACCTTTTTTCATAGGGGCACAAACACGTGTTAGTCATGTTGTCGCGGATCGCAATTAGACGAATAAAGAAGAGTGATGTCCAAGACACGACCACATTGTTAACATAAAACTACGAAATCATTGCCGTCGAGAAGAGATAATCAAGAAATTTAATAATAAAACTTTTTGATACAAATATTTGATAGCAATGATAAGGACCGATAAATAAATGCTTCCACTGAGTGAGGAGCGCGAACAATTCGCGAAGCAATTTGAGTAGATTGTCACATTGATTCTAAACATTAAAATGTACTGTTGATTGCTCGCTGTCTAGAGAACTGAAACTGAAATACTGATATTCTTGAATATCCAAGTAGTTTTTCAGTATCTTTTAGCAAAATTATATCTCCTACGCAGAACGAAATATCTCAGAAGACGCAGAACGGATCACAGCGCTCAACGCCAAAAAACGGAAACAAGGAAACAATAATCATGAAAAAAAAAATAGTAAAATTCAATGATCGACTGAAAAAATCACAAATAAGTCATTAACAATTTATCAGTCATCCAGTCAAAAATCATTATTTAGAATGCATCGAAATTTCCAAAACGGCAGCGGTCGTTTGTGTTGTTCTGCAGACGCAGCTGAAAATGGTTGATTCATGATTTATTCTTGTTCTCGCGAAAACAATACACGTACTCAGAACAATACACTTAACGCGTTCAACATGCATCGCGACATTCTTCTCGTACTAAACACATTCCGATATTTGTTTCCCCACTATCACTATCTACTTGATAACGCAAAAAAAAAGAATCCAATAACAATCGTGCAAAACATTTCTCTTCTGCTTTGATTCTGCTCTACACTGTGCTTGCTTCTTGCATATTCTGAAGATTAATTATGTGGTCGAAAAAATGTTTAACACAGTACTGCCCATGTTTGCATACGAGACGTAATCATCAACACCATTAGTGTTGGGAAAACGCTATTTGGTTGTTTTCCTGCCTACAAGCGTAACCATGTAAATTTCCAATGAAATTATCTGTCCAGTTGAAGGATATTTTCGGCAAAAAGAAGACCTAGGTGATTTTGCGGATTAAAACATATGTTTTCCATTTGGAAAACGTTTGCGTCTATTTATGCGGACAATCAATCGTTTCAATGAACACTTGTTCACATAGCAGGACGTAATCACCAGGTTGCTCTGTCTGTAGCGTTAGTATTTAAATCCCTATAATAGTCAAAATTGTTATTGGATAAAATCAAAAAGATTTGGAAGAAATTTAGTGAAATGTCTGGAAAAGGTGCTCTGGATTTGTTGCGAGTCTATGATGGTACTTTTTTCCTGAACTGACTCTGGGATATGATAAGAACAGCAGGTTAGTGTTTTTTTCAATTAATTGAATTTGTGAAGGCAATCTGCAATGTTGGTAATTTTAGCAACATGATTTTCCGATATCATGATCAATCATAAAGATGGTGGAGTGACTTACACCAACGGTATGAGTAAATGCTAAGTTTGTGGAATAATTCTATGTCAAATCCGAGGAGTTATAGTGCTAAGGACCAATATTATTTTCATCTTACTACTGATCTGATTGTTTAATTACCTACATGAAGATTCAAATGCTGAAATTTAGGTAAGTATTACATTAAAAACACAATTGCTTCTCTTTGTTCATCGCAGTGCAGTGTACAGAAAATAGAAATTATATGAGCAGCGTTTCAATGGTTTCTTAAATTCATCTATTAGAAAAAACTAAGTAGTAAGACACGACCGTGACAGGCATTTTTGGACTCTACAAAGAATTTGATTCAAATGTAGATTTACCTTATAGCACATAATACGGACAATTGTTGATTTTCGAACGATGTTTGAAAGCTGTATGGAACTACGTCTATTATGCGGACAAACAGTGATTTTTCGGAAACGTTTTTTCAAAATTGCTCAAATGTTTTCGAACAAAAAATATTTGTTTGCATGTTGAGCAAATGTATTACATTGCAAAGAATGTATAACGGCGAAAAAGTCGTTTTTGTTCATTTTGTCGCTTACGTCTCCTATTCTAACATGGGCAGAGTAGCAGTACATTCAAAGAACTTCCGCTGACAGCCAACGAGATGCATCAACAAATCTTGACTAAGATGGACTTTCGAGCAAGTACTCATATTAATAGATTTTGGTGGTAGTGGATTTTTGGTAGTTTGCTATTGAAACAGTTTTGAGCTATTGAAACAAGTTTTTGGGACAATAAGTAACCAGCACATAAATCGTAGAAATTTGATACTTCGAATGAAGTGATTATCATGATAATCCGATCAACCGACAAAGAGGTATTAACGCACAAATCGTTGCTCCCTAAAAGTAACACTCTTGTTTTAGAAATTTTAAACTTACACTCCTGTACAGATTCAAATATGATGTGATACAAAAAAAACAAAGACACTCTTAACTAGACGGCATGCAAATCGACACGGTGCCCCACTGAACAAAATGGCACCATACTGTGCGATATCTTTCTTTCATTCTTCCTTCAATCGAGCAAAACCGCTGTGTGTGACATCAGCATTTAGAAAGACTGCTGTCTGGAAATTGGAGCGAGACAACTTCAATCATGATGATGATGATGATGCTGTTTTGAATTATAGAGAATTTAAAATTCTTCAATTCATTTACATCTAGCTTTGAAAAAAAAACCAACTTGGAAAAGTAAAGCAATAACTCTACCTTGAAAAAGGTCATTTCGAAATCCTCCTTACCGTCTGGTCGCTCGCTAGATGACTGACGAATTGTGAATACTACTGTTTAAAATCGCGAATCAATTGTTCATACTCAATGAATAGAATACGGCGGAGCTTAGCAATTATTGAGCAATACGTAATAAGCGACCGATATAATACTGTAGATGTATTCGTTTCCTGTAACCATTCCTAAACACGTCAACGTTTTTTTTTAGTTTGCGGTGTGTAATTTATTAGCATCAATCGACAATCGATTATCAAGATTATGTCAGATTGAGTGGGATTGAACCAGAACTATGTTTCCTTGCGAATAAATTTCCGTATAATATTTTTCAATTTCTAAAGTCGCCATAATCTCGCATGTCTTGATCATGACGATCATTAAGATCTTACATTAATTTTTTCGCACATCATCAAAGTTCTCAGAAACAACAACTGATTACAAGCGACCTTCACGGCTTGTTCGAAATCTTTATTAGGATTATTGCACAAAAATGCTCTGAATTCAATTCCATGTTATCGGTAAAAGACAATTCTAAAAATGAAACAAGTAAGAAACCTGCCGCTTTTCCACTATCCGACTGGGTCTTACCACTTTCATACCAACTGCCAATAAATGGTCTCATAGTAGAGAATGAAGAGAATGAGTGAGCAAGAGATTCCATAATGCGCGGATCGGATCATCATAGTGTGTTTGACGAAAGAAGAATTTTAGCAGGTTCACGATCGCCACGAAGTTTACACCGTATACAGCGCGTCGGTTTGCATGCCGTCTGATGGAGAGCGCTTATGTATGTTCGCATCACATACTGTTCCGTTTATCTCTTTGCGCTGGCAAAGGAAGATTGGATGCTAGGATGGTAGAAGATAGTTGTCGTGACCACTCCAATGATGGTAGGAACCAAACGTTTTCCAAAATGTGGCGAGAATCGGCACACCGGTATAGTGGTTCTCAGATTTTCGTGAAAATTGATAGTTTTTGTTTTTTTGTCGCAAAATGTTAGATTATTTTTTTTATTTCTTCATCTTCACTGAACATATCCAAAAATCAGAAAGGCGATTTATTTCGGTTTTCATTCATGACTGTTCAAAGTCCGAAAATCAGAGAACCACTTGAAATTTGAAATTTTCTTGAATTTTCTCCGACTTGTACTGGATGTTTCCTATACAGAGACAGTGTAACTGAGAATAATTTGTAAAAGACGGAGAACGGAAAATTTAAATAGTTGACTATTGAATTTCATGCGGGTTGCTGCTAGTAAGGGTAGGAAAGACAGCGAAATGTTATTGATGGAAGGTGCAGTCAACCCGTGCTCTCTGTTATTCTTTTTGTTTTCTACATTTCAGCTGCTGGGCAGACAAGCGATGAGAAAAATAGAACAGAAGATTATTTCTATCGCGAGCGATAAAATACGTCTCGCGTATTACATTCAAAGCGCCGATTTGTTGTGAGTATCAAATGGTGACCATACCAAAGCCAATCTACTAGCGTGAGAAGAGTATACTCACAACACTAGCAAATTGTGAGCATCAACTTGACAATAAAAAATTGAGCTCTCTGTTGAGTGCCTTGTTGCTGAAATGTCGGAATAGGGCGAGATTGGGTAGCCTGGTTGAATGGTTCGGTGTTTCGATATTCACGATTCTCGTTTCTTTGTGTTCGTTCATTGCGACTAGGGATGCCACATGTAAATATACAGCTTCATTTAGAATACAATTTGAAGAATTTGTTTTTCGAACATGTATTTTCTATTCTTCTATTTAGATAGCGTCAACATTTTTAAGAGGAATTTCGTTGTCTCAACGTAGTATTACATGCGTCGTTTGTATTAGTACTTAGTTTGTGAATGACACGTCTTGACTACATTTTGAGTTCGGAAGAAATTTTCTCAACGAAGAATCCTTGGCTCGAACGGGAGATGATCCTGAAACCACTATGAATCAATCGAATATCTACCGGGAATAATGATAATAAATTGCATCTTTTACCAGTGACATTTGTTTTTATGCAGTACTACTTATTTACTTTTTAGTCACTCAATCATATTGTTGACATCACGACTATTTCGCTATCCATATACATTAGGGTGGCAATGGATGTATGGAAAAAACATCATCATCGAATTTCAAAAACCGACCATGAACAATTTGTTTATTGGCCCAAAAAATGACCTGTGCAACGTTTCAGCTCAATCAGACATGATTTGGGGTGCCCCAAAGCGCACGAAGTTTGGATTTTTTGATCCTCGAAAATCTTCCAAGCTCCCCCCAAAATTGTTTTTTTTTCGATGTCAAATGCCTTAAAAATGCATAAAACGTCGAGATATGATGTCATCTCGAAAAAAAAATTTGAGCGCTTTAAGGCACCCCTTTAAGGCACCCCACTAAATCATGTCCGATTGAGCTGAAACTTTGCACATATCATTTTTTTGGACCAATAAACAAAATGTACATTGTCTGTTTTTGAAATTTGACATGACCATTTTCGCTGCCACCCTAATATACATATAACAAACCATAAAAATGGTTGCCAAAACACGTGAAAATTTATTTTTGTGTCTTGCGAAAATATTTGAAAAAAATACTATGCGCCCATTCGTGAATACGAAGCTGCGACAGTTTTTATGCGTGAAGTGGTGGATTGCCGCGAGAGATAAGCAGATTTCAATAACAAAGTTATGACTGAAAATTATCTTTCCCATTTAGAATATATATTCTAACTATAAGTATCAATATTTCTATAAGAAGCGGTATAAAGTAACTATTGTACGAAAATTGAAAATTGATAGCAAAGTTTCAATATTAAATATTGAGTATCTCTTTCAATAACTATTGAGTAATTGGCAAGCGGTTGAATTGAACGGCTTTCTATTTTCTTTGCTTACCCCACTTGGCCCGGGAGTATAATTTTTTTTCGAATATATATAAATTACCATATCAACAAATAAATCGAAATAACCATTGCCATTGTCATAATTGATTGGAGTTGTCTGGTCACTCACAATCCTACGAACATCATTCACCGTAACCACCACTTTCGTTATGTAAAGTTGTAAACAGAGCGATCGGCTGTGAGATACATTGAAACAAACCGTCATTTGGTCAGATTTCAGAAAAAAATGAGTGTGTATCACAGTTGAGTATTTGTATCTCACGAGCCACGAGAGAAATTGAGTGACTGGTCGGGTTTTTTGTGACATTTACGGTGATGGATTGCAGCACTGATTACATTACATCAGCTGTCCACCTTACCCCCACTATAAGTCCGTTTCATACGCACCACACAAAAAAACCACCTTGTCGGTCCGTGTTTATTCCAGTAAAAAAAACAGTGGAAAACATTTTTTTGTGTTACATTTACTTACTCTCTGTTTTTCTATGTATAGTGTTCTTAGCTATGAATTTCTCTCAGAGTACTAACACCATCTAAGAAGAAGCAATGAACATTGATCACTAGTGGCAAACAAACCATTATGGAGTATAGATCTATCATTCATCAGAGATATTCGCCAAACTCAGAAGTAAATCACAGTGTTATGTGGGTTAACACTTTGGCGTCCGGCGACACCACAGTGGTTACGTGCGCATAGTATCTCAGTGGCCGGCGACAGCACTTTGGTATCGTTTGTATTCTGTTGGCGTTTTGTATAGATAACAATAACTTACACACGCCAACAAGTTTTATGTTTTTATAAGTAGGGGAGGTGGGGAAATACGGACATATTAAGAAGAACTTCAATTATATCTTTCGAAACTCATGCTTCTCCAAACTTAAATGCAGTTTCTTGTATTTGAATATACTGTTTTTCAAATTAATCGCCGAATGTTTTTCAATGTTTTTACTAAAATTAAAACAGACCGAAAAGTAGAACATTTTTTCGATGATTACCAGCATAGACATATAGTAGGGGAAAATGGACTGATTTGTAATATTTACGTATGTATTTTCTTCCAAATTTCATGACAGTAGGGGAACAGGGATGAGAACTTATGAAAAGTAACGATGGGATTAGTAACACTTAACAATTTATAATTCCCCGATAATATCAAGAACGGGCGGCGACAAGCAAAGTAATCCGCTGCCGGCGTCAAGCCAATTTTACGAATCGTGCGGTCGTCAAAGTGTTAATTAATTTTTTTTCCGCTGTGAAAAGGCACAGATTTTTTTCCTGGTCATTCTACACCATAACACCTCCCCTTACAACATCTTGCTGTATACAATCCAATGACCATAACACCCCGAGTATTTTGCTGCATTTAGCACAAGATTTCTTCGAAATTTTAATTATGGGTTTAAACTTAATATTTTATCGCATGTGAAGACACAGGTGAACCATTAATTCGAAACCGGAAAGCAGCAACTGAAAAATTAAATACAACCGGCAAAACGGTCATAAATCCTCCTCATTTTACACTCGTGCAACCAACGGTATGTGGGAATCTGGGAAAAATATCCAACGGATGGGGCGAAACTCCACCAACACACGGATTTGGAGCTCTACACCCCCCTTTTTCGCACAGAGGGTCCCCGACAGTTTACCTGTAATTTGTTGCGGTCGTCAAATCTCCCAAGGTGCTCGTTTGTGCGGGCTGTGTATTGTGTGAACCAGTGCAACCATACACACACACACACCCAGAGAATAGAAGAATGTTCCGTTCGGCTATTGGGGTATGAAGCCAACGGCCCAATAAATAGCTGCATATACGGAACCCAATCAGGGTGGACCAGCGACAAGCGGCTGTAGGCAATGCTATGGAATGGTTCACAAACACCCAACTTCTGCCGAATTTTCATCAATGACCCCGAGAACAAATTTACGGATGGTCCCGAGTAGTGATTGAAAAAAAAATGGATATCTACGATAGGACGGAATATATGAATGCGTTCATACGCTACCGGGAAGCGATATGTGTATTTTTATACGGAACTTTGCCCTCGCCGAGCTTTCTGCACTAATTTAACATTTGCTTCCTTTCCCAATCCGGGAGTATTGTTCTTTTCATCGTCACCGCTTTTATCCAATTCCAACAGATCTCCCATTCCCATTTGCGACGATCCCTCCGGTCCAGCTGGAAGACGCCATTCTTTCCCTGCTTACCAGTCTAATGTTACTGCTATTTATATCCTAACATTATTTCGATGTCCCGTGAAACATTCCCTGCTGCTCCCCTCCTGCCCACCCCAAATGATACCACACACAGCGTTTTCCCCAAAATTCGTATAATCTGCGAGGAAAACCAATTTCTGGTCCACCGGCGGCCAGCGCGCGGTGAGATGGGGCTGGGGATGAGAGTGGCTTCCAACTAGTTGGTCTCTTCTTTCCTCTCAAAATCCGAACCGGAGAATGGGTTTCGAATAATCGATCTTGAGAGAGTGGGGAGGCGCTCTGGAGGTGGTCGGAAAGGTTAGTTGCCGGAATAACCAAGAAGTAGTTGTTACCAACGGAACGAGCATTTGTTATATTGTTATACGATTTTTCTTGCTGTTTCCTGTTTCGATTAAAATCGAACGGGGCGATGCTGAGCGAGATAAGGGGACTAGTTGTGGATGAGGAATCAAAACCATAAATGGGATACACCGGCCCGAAAATGATTTTTTTCGCAGATCTTTTTCAGACGCTCTGAGTAAGTAATTATGCGATTACAGAGCCGTTCATGTGGGATCCACCAGAGTGAAACTTTTTTTCTATCCTCGTACTCATTATCAATATGTTCAATGTTCTTCCATTAGTCGCAGTTGTTGAATTATTCATCATCAGCCACGGGATTCCCTAAAATATCATCCTCCCCGCCGTTAAACCATTCCGTGAGCTATCGATGTTCGTACGGGAAAATCCGGCAGTTTATTGACAGAAAGTGGAGCGTTTCTAACACACACCTAACTCCACCATGGGTGGTTTGGATTGGTTCTCCGTGTAGTACACTCATACAACCCCGCTGTGCGTCACAAGCATCATGATCCTAAATGTGGCACGGACTGCTCGCCGAGCACAACACCACGACATCGATAAATATTATGGATTTCTCGCGCTTCGCGGATCTGCCGCTTGATTGGGATATTGTATGCCTTCCAATTCAGGGTGGGTGGCTCCGGAGGCGCACACACTATTCTCATATCGGAAATGGATGGGTTTATATTCCTCAAACCAACCAACCGCGACCATATGTGTGTACACACATGCGCCCAAATTACATAAAAACGAGAGCAAAATCAACAATGAGGAGTAAATCGTATACGGGAACTAATGCTTCCGTGGATCCGAGGGGCGAAACGATGCGCTTTGATATGATTAATTTTCAGTACCTTAGTTTTTTTGTGCACCCAAATCTTTTGATAAAAAAAATCGGAAGGTGGTGTTTGGAATACGCCCATATTGTTACCGTAGGACTTCAAACTTATGGCTTCTCTCAAGGCCGATTGTTAAGAGTTAAGTTTAAGTTTTCCAGATTGGCAAACCAACCAAACAACCAAACAAAGCTAGATGACTGCGGTTCAGATATAGCCACTGTTCTGGAAGTTGAAAAAATATCAAATGATGTTTTCAACTCCCTCATATTGTTTAATATTTTGTTGAGATTCATTGCTACTTCATACGGCTCCATATCAGCATTGAAATTTCAATCCCCATTCAAATTCTTCGGTTGTGTTTAAACTTGGCAGTCGGTGTTTCGAATAATTTTCTGGTGGAGACTGTAATTCAAAATCCTTTCAGAAACAGCTCTATAGAAATGGAGTAAGGGTAAAGAGAACGACCGGTTATGACAAACATCTTCTGTCAGTGAGATCCGTTGCGTGCACTCGTATTTATTACATTCCTCATATTAATAGACGATCTTCTTAATTGTTTATGCAGCTAAAGCCTTAATTCTACAGAGTTAATGACACTCGATTATGGTAGAAATAACTCGTTGACAATGGTAAAGATCATAATTAAGTGTTACATTCTGGCCGGTATCATATTTGAAGAAAATAGATCAATGACTCCACCGGCCCATAAAGCGCACTAAGCGTCGTTGCGCACTGTACAACGTCTCTGACAATGCGTGTTATCCTGTGGATTACGAGTGGCTTGCAAACTATCCATGGTTACTCACAGACATTACTCATGGGTAGGTCTATTCTTGTTTGAATGGCAGATCAAAAAAAATTAATCCAAACCAGTGACGGCTGTCAAAATGGCGTACATATTGGGTTGGGGAAAAAGAAATGTCGTATATTGTCAATATATGGCAACACTTAAACATATCTTGTGTTGTACTTATCGCATCGGGTCATACTATACGGCTATTTAAAGACGACAATCTGTGCTACAAGTGTCGTTTCGACAGTGTTGTGGATGTCCTTTTCAGTCTCAAGTTACAGCACGTGAAAGATGAAGTTTACAAGCAAGAGATTCGCTATATTTAACGTTTTTACTACCTGCGAGGTAAAACTGCAACGAAGGCGGCCGGAAAAATTCGTGTAGTTTATGGACCCGATACTGTAACGATTCGCACAGCACAGCGTTGGTTTGATCGATTTCGTTCTGGTGTAGTGGCTGTCGAAGATACACCCCGTACTGGTAGGCCAACCGTCGTGGAAACCGATAAAATCGTTGAAATCATCCAAGTAGACCGGCATGTGAGCACTCGCTTGGTATAGCTTGGTATAGACCATAAAACCATTTGGAACCATTTGCAGAGGATTGGATTCCAAAAAATGCTGGATGTATGGGTGCCACATGAGTTGACGCAAAAACATCTTTTAGACCGAATCAAAACCTGCGATTCACTGCTGAAACGGAACGAACTCGACCCATTTTTGAAGAAGATGGTGACTAGTGATGAAAAGTGGATCACGTACGACAACCTAAAGCGAAAAAGCTCGGATGGGATGTCCTAAGATACTAAGTTGGCCCCAAAACAGGCTTGCGAAAACTGGCTGTCTGAGTTTTTTTTGCAAATAAGAGGGGGGAATAATGAAGTTGCCTTCTAAATGGCAACAAGTTTGCGAACAAAACGGCGCATGTTTGACATAAATTGGATAATTTTAAGTATGTTAAATAAAGCGTCAAATTTCGATCAGAAATACGACATTTCTTTTTCCCCAACCCTATATTATGACAAGCTACCAATTTAAAGCTCTATATCTCTATTTGAAAAAAAAACATTATTTCTCATTGTCTCAATTATCAGCATCGACATCGGAGCCATCTTTGATTCTTCACTCAGGTACTGTATTTCTCCTAAAATATTTTGCCTCGAACAAATATTCCAGATGAAACATGTTAGGTGAATTGGATATTCATTTTGGTGTTATTTTAATTTCGTGGATAATGATGATGTTTTCATGGTGCGAAATTCAAGAAATGTTTACCCTTGAATAATGACTTTTGTGTGAATTTTCACACAAACGATATCAAGCCTCTAGGTTCACTAAGAGTGTTGGTATCGTATACATTCTCGATGATCGTATTTTTGGTTCTAACTATGTGGGCATTTTCTGTATCGTCAGCAACGACAGCAACGCAGTGAAACAGATTTTCACCTTCTGTTTCCAACCAAAGAACATAACATCCATCGCAGATAAACCTTTCTCGTACAACATGGAGTCTCATTCGTGGTGTACTTGCATAACATAGGGCGCTAGAACGCTCAGCAGAGGAGTGAAATCACTTGTTGTGTGACGTATTAAATAATACGGGAAGGAGTTAAATAGCATCTTCACATCCGGCTATAAATGTGCAATACTTTGAAGCCATATTTAAAAGATTAGGTTTCAATGGGTCATCGCAATCGGCACAGCACATGTTGTTAGCTGATCGCTATCTAGAGTGAAACTAAAATTTCACAGAGCGAAGGAAAAAATGGAAATCATACCATGTAAGCAAAATGTTACTTGTTGCATTGTGGGAAAATGTGAGTGGCGAATAAAATCGAGAAAAAAACATCCTGTTTCATTCATTACATTGTTTACTTGTTCTACTATTTCCATTTCCTATTGATAACTTCCGCCATCGCGATTTGAAAAATCTGATATAGAAAACCTCATTGAAAAATGGTTACTAAACGGTGGACAAAATTTTCCCAAACTAAAAAAAGGAAAACATTTGTGGCTGCCATTTTTACTATCGATTTTTTTTTCCATCAACTCGAATAAAAGAAAGGAAATTAAAAAAAAAATTCTATCAAACCTCCTGATTAAAAAATGTGATGATTTGTTAAAAAAAAATGTTTCCTTAACATATTAATTATAGAAATTATTTTAAAAAACACTAGCAGGCTCGATGAACTTAGTCAGTCTGTATTTTTTTTAGTTCTCTCCCGAAATTATTCTTTTCGTACATTTGCGATCGTAAACAGACAACGAATATTTCTATTAATAATATTGTTTTTTTTTTGCTAATTAGATTTCATTGCTCTCGACTACTGCAGGAATTTCATTTCTATTGATGGTCTGTTTTGCAATTATCTGTTTCATTTAATATAAAATGCTGTAAAGTCTGTGATTACGTATGAACTCTATCGTAATCTTAATCTTAAGCAGAAATTCGACCTGGAAAATCGAAAAATTGAAGTCATTCAATTTTTGCTTTTTTTTGAGTAGCTTATAACATTGACGACCCCGAAAACCCAAAGCCTGTAAAAATAAACGAATTATTAAAAAAAATCATTTCAACGCATCGCAGTGAAGGGGAGATCAAGGCGCTTTTTTCTAAACTTTGTTTTTCCATCGGACGGTACACTCATTTCAGGGTCTATAGGACCGATTTAGTTTAGAATTTGACTAGGATAAATAAAAGAGATGGAGAGATGGGGGCACATTCGGATTTTTTTATCCCAATTTGTTTATTTAGGCTCATTAGCATTTTAACTGTAAAAGAGCCGGATTTTATTCGTGTACATGTTACATGTTGTATCGTATCTCTACATTGTACATTACACAGTAGCCATTTTACGTAAGAGTATTCCTCCCGTACCATTGCTCGTACAATAGCCGTTTAGACGTAAGAGTATTCCATCTGTTCTTCCATTATTCAATTAGACCACCGGACAGCGGAGACAGTTGATATGATCTTTGTTGTGTTGTGTTATTTATAGCATAACAGCTCGATGTTTCTTACAGGGCAGAGCAGTTGTATGGATGAATCGATCTTTATTCGACCGTGGATCGATCTCCATCGCTGATGATTGTTGCGTGGACGTAGTTATTCTATAACAGTACAGAGATGGTCCTTGTCCGAAAAAACGTTTCTTGTGAATGGATAGCAAGCTGTTATTTAGAATCCAGCTAGGATATTACTTGGAGTGAAAAAAGCATTATAAGACGGTGCAACTATACATGCAAGATCGTGTAAAGAAATAGTTTTCCTATGATGATACAGCAGTACATCGTTCTGAGAAACTGAGAACTTTTACTTGAGAGAGCCCATAAGTGAAACATCCAGCGGCTGTAAGCGATGTGTGACTTAAGGTGGAAAAGATACATGATTTGGATGCTTCAATTGCCAAATCGATTAACTCCATAAAACAAGATGTTGAGAAAAATGATAAAATATTATATGTTTTATTATTATTTATTATTCAATGGCAAAAAAGAATTTGTCATCTAGTGGTGTTAATACTCATTATTAATGAAACTTGTTTTGAACATATACAGTTAGGGGTTAATCAAGTGTTTTGATGCTAAAATTCAATAATATTCAAAAAATTGAGTTTTGGCTAGTGAAGCATCCAATTATGTCATTTTCTCGGCAATATTTAATTGTTTCCAAAGTGCAATGGCTTTTGTGATTGTCGAGCAATAGCAAAATTGATTCGTTTACGCTGCTTTTTGCAACCTTTTTTAAATGTTTCAGAACATTGACAAACAGGGCCCAGTTGAGCCGCCTGTGAGCATGGAATCATGAGAACGTTCCGTTCGAAACTAGTTCGATAGCTCTTTCCATCTCATCTGGCTTTATCGGTTTTATTTTTGTTGTTCCAAACCATTATGAGTACTGAGACTCAGATTAAATTGATGTTTGTTAGTAAACTCATAACAAAATTTGATGAGGTGTTAAACAGTGTCCGAATGTGCCCCACCATCTGAAGACAAATCATAATTTTATCCAACACATAGACTTTTCTTCCCCGTTGTATGCACTTTTTTCATTTCATAGTAGTTACTAATTGCGGTGGTGTACTTAAATTTCTAAATCATTAACAAAAGATTTGGGGAAATACTTACACTTCAAGCTCAAATGTTTCGAAATGTGTATGAAAAGAAAAGATGAAAAAAGGGCACAGTGTTATTTTCGTAAGTACTAAACGACCAGGAGCTGTCAAACTATATGACAGCTGTTGGTGGAAGAGTTGCTAACTTACTCATATTTTTAATTTGGTTGAAAATTGCAACACTATTTTTTTAAAAACCTTCGAAATTGCCCCCTTTTCCCTATACTTTTTTTTTATCTGTATTATAGTGACTTTCAACACACTTAGCTGGTTCGTCACTTCACTTCCATTTTTGGAAGAATGTCGGGAGTGAGAATTGAACTCGTGACCTTTAGCGTGAGAGGTATGGATGTTACCACTACGCCAGGTCTCCTCCACTTTTCCCCTATACTATTTATTGCTTTTCAAATGGCGATTTTTGGTACAAGGAATAAAAAATATATATATATATATATATATATATATATATATATATATATATATATATATATATATATATAGTCGCCATTTTGACGATTCTTTGAATTTTAGAAAATACGTTTTTACATATTCTATTTACATTTACATATCGGCCATATAGTTTTTCAAGATGAGTGTGTCGTCGGTTTTTCATGCGCACAGCTAACAGCGCACTAATAAGCAATATTTTTATTCCCAATTATTTCAATCTCTTTATTTGTTTGAAAAAAAAATTATAACCGTAATACAAATATCAAACTGTCTAAGTGATCAATGAATTGAATATTTGGTTAACTTCCCACATCCCATGCTCTGTTGCGTCTGTGTATCCCTCGTTCAATGCGGTTAAACTAAGATGAACTGAAACCATTAAAGCCAAATCGTAAGCCCACCACGCCGCACCTAGTCTCATCGGACGTAATTATTGGGAAATATGTGCGTCCTTTTCCTCTCCCCTGCACATTCGTGTCCGTGTACAAGCACGAGCGATAAGAGTCATTTTCTAGTAAAACGATCCGTGGAAGGGAAGTGGAAGGCAATTCTATGGAATGGAATGTGTGGTCTGATATGGGTTTTGTACTGATATGGCATTCGCTTTTTTTTCGGGCACTGTTCTGGTGGAAAATGAACGATGATGGTAGATGTATACATTTTTCGAGGAAAAAAAGGCTAGTGGTCTCTAGCCCAAAAAATGATGCTTTACATCGGCCGAATGCCATAATTACACAACCGCATTGGAGGATTGTTTTTTAAAGGGCCGACCGAATTGATTACACTGCATGATTCTCGTCAATAAGTTATATTATAAGGATTGATAAGTCACAATGCGTAAATTATCCATTAGAAATGTTCGAAAACAATGCTCAGAGTCAAGAGGTTTACTCCCACACTTGAACGCTTCAGTTTCACGTCACAATTAACCTCCCTCAAATTCCGGTTCAATTCCCGCACGTTCCTCTAATCGATTTGACAGCCCATTTTAACTTATCCACCGGTGAGACACAACGCAATGTTCCACCGATATGAATTAGAGCAGACATAATATTAGATTCTATCCCGCCAAATGGCAGATAACCTGAATGTCGAAGATAGTGGCGACAATGACTCGAGCAGAGCAATCGGTAGATGGAAAGGAAGATATCGCAGAAGGTGTAAAATGTTCAACAAATGTACAAATTCCTCCCCCACCGAGGAGGAATCATTCTCAGCGAAGCTTCAATTTTCGCTACATCCTAATGATTCCATTCAGCTATTAACGCCATCGGTTTCTCGCTTCCCTCTGGGCAATATTGTTTCGTTTTTTTTGTTGTTCGCTCTTGACGTTTCTCAGAGGCTCCGCCTAATTAGGTGCGCGATTTAGTTAACGCTAATGGAGAAACTCAATAGGTCGCCTGTTTCGTGTTCCGTTTGTGAGAATGGCTGGCTGCAAAATTGAGGCAACGAATGCTGCCACGTTAGGCCACGATAAATAGTTAGTGTGCTGCCAGTTATAAAATATCGATTTTCAATTTGTTTTCATTGCGAAATGACGACGATCTCTTTTGTCGAGAAGTGTGTGTGCGTGGAAATCTGCGCTCGCAACGGATGTAAAATTAATCGCTTTTACTTCTGTTGGGGAAATGGTGTTCGAACGTTAATAAAGTGATAAAAGTTGTCGGTGAAATGAGCACAATCATTAAAGAGTAACTAATTTGCAGTGTTGCTATGCTATGTCCGTAGCATGTGTGAACAATTTCAGCCACATATAATGAGGGGAGCCGATACATCACTCGCTGCTTGGAATAGTGGTAGCAAAAAATTGAAAATTAAGCTACTTTATTTATGGCGGTTTCCGCGCGCTTACCAATAAATTCAGCATAGTAAACAAGATTAGCACGATCAGCCGCTCAACGATGCTCGTTACCGTTAAATTAAAATTTTAATAATGAATCTAATGATTTTCAAATGCAAATCGTTTGATATTACTGCAATTTGACACTTATCCATGTTTAACACCTCTGAGCACAATAACTGATAACAAAACAAATTACCAAAACATTTTCGGTAATTTGTTTTTGTTTTGTTTAGAAGAATTTAGAAAAAAGTGATCGGTACATTTTTGGAAGCTAATGCGGCGCATTCGCATCCAAATTTGGCACCTTTAAAAACCCTAAGTTAGAAGCACTTGTTCCATCGAAATGATTTCGTAGTTGAGAATTCAACAAACCACAGGGAAAAAAACAAAAATTATACTGTGATTTTTACTCACCCAACGTCAAACAATTAACATTTTTACTATAATATCCCACAACACTTCTTCGTCGCTTTTTAACTGCACTAACGTTTGATTGCCGCAAATCTCATTTCACAGACTATCACCCCGAAATGGGCAAAACGTTCGAAATAGGGAATATACTCGGAAATAACTCGAACGAAATAACGGTTTCCAACGAAATGAAAATCCGTCGGAAGTCGTATAGGGGTATGGCGCATATCAATATCGTTTCGATTGCTTAAAACGAATATTTGAGTTTTTTTTAATTTGAATCAGTTTTTGAAATTTTACGAAACTGCTAGTTTCTTCCATCATTATCCTAAAAAAATTTAAAGCTACATACATTAAATTCATACATACATCTGTAATAAATAAAGGCGAGTGTTTTCAATTCATAACTTCATTTTCACGAAAACCAGCTATTTCTCTTCTCAATGAAGCTGCTGTTTCTGGAAAAAACCTCTTCTAAATTTAGAGGCATATGTGTTTGCTTTTTTATTGGTACATGTTTGAGATTTTAGCTGCGAACAACGGTTTTTTATTCAATTCGCCTGTTCATCTCTTTGGGTATTGTTTTAGAAAGAAACGAAAGTCATTATAAGAAAATTGAAATTAACTTATAGCCTTGAAAAAAGTCTTGGAGGTCGCTCTTTATTTAGAGCGTTACTGGATTAGAAAGCGCAAATATTTTTTTTATACTCTCGCTCGGTACAATTGCTTCCCATTTCTATAGAGTGCAGTTAGTATTGTCACATGTACAGATTTATCTTCGGTATAAGTTACAGATCTTTGTAGAAAAAAGATATATACAGATTATATTGACAGTTAAGCACTTTTTGTTTGCCAGAACTTCCACTTGTTATCACTAGAGAAACCCTTTTTTTTAGCATGAATGTAATCAGAATAGAAACGTATCTGTGAAGTTAAAATTTTCTCAGTTGGAATATTTGTGCTTCTATTATGCTTCTGTTATTTTCTTGCACCATCTCTCAACAAACTTGAAAACATAATATTTGCAGCGTTTACTGCAAAGCGTACTAGCAGCAGCTTCTCCTTCTTAATGAGAAATCATGTTGCGTTATTTCATGGGACGTTATCGATTTTATCACTGATGTTTCAGCATGCAAAATAAAAACAAATGATCTCCCTTTAAGAAAGCTTACAGGTCATTGCGAAAAAAAATTTTTTAGTGGTTTGCAGCCAGTAAAATTCCTCTAAATTCAATTTTTTTCTGTAATTATAACTATTCTACCGGCTCTATCCGAACAACATTACTTCTTCGGACTTTTGCTAGGCCCAATTGAGTTACTTTTTTCTAGATCGAATAAAATGAAATTTTAAATGCATAACTGTTTCGACTCGACAAATAAATGTTCAAACGTTATCAAAAATTATTCAAAAACGTAAAACGTAAAATACCTATATTTTTCATCTGTACGGTTCAAAATTGATCAGAAAACTTTTGGCTCTCCCCTTCATAGACTGATATCCTAAGGTAATAAATGATAATAAGTTATAACAAAAAAGAAATCGACAGATTCTAACCACTCGATTATGGATCACGTTGGCTTTTCAAGGTTATTGCATATTTGTTGAAGTTCATAGCTCTCCTCTCTTCTCTCTCCTCTCTCCTCTCTCCTCTCTCCTCTCTCCTCTCTCCTCACTCTCTCTCCTCTCTCCTCTCTCCTCTCTC